>NW_006297836.1:786951-796744 GCF_000327345.1 Myotis davidii
AGAGCCCCGTACCTCTGTGCTTCTCTCCTGCAGCTTCTGCGGGTCTCAGTGTGCCTTTCCTTCCTTCTAGTTGTAGAGTTTACAGTCAGCCAGGCTTCCTGTGGTTCTGGATGAAGTCCGTGTTGTTTCTCTGAGGTATTAATCAATTGTTGTGAGCGGCATTAACTTCCCGGTGTTTATCTCTGCCGCCATCTTAGTTTCTCCAAGCCTGATAATTTTTTAAACCCAGATATCAGATCATATCACTCCTTTGCTTGAACCTCTCTTAATTATTTCCCATTACACTTAGAATAAAACCCAAACGTATTATCCTAGCTTTCATAGCCTTGCAAGACCCTCTGGCCACAAGAAGATGAGAGGGAACAGAACTCCAAGAAGAGAGAACTGGTGCAAAGATCATAAGATAGGGAGGAGCTTGACATTTCTGAGGAGCAGAAACAAGGCTAGTGTGATCTCCTCTCCTACCATTCTCCCCTTACTTCCACTCCCATCAGTCATGCTGGCTTTATTTCTGATCCCTCTCATCTTCTTGTGGCTTATTCTTCCTTGACATTCAGGTTTCAACCTAAATGCCCCCCCACCTCAGAGATACCTTCTCTGATTTCCCAATATAAAGGTTTATGATAGATATACAAGTTTTAGAACATAGATGATATTACTTTAGGAGACAATGTGGAATAATTTTTTAATATATTTTTTATTGATTAAGATATTACATATATATGTGTCCTTGTCCCCACGTTACCCTCTACCCCCCCCCGCTCATTTGCCCTCCCCCCCGTTGTCCGTGTCCATTGGTTAGGCCTATATGCCTGCATGTAAGTCCTTTGGTTGATCTTCCCCCCTTAAGCCCGATAGTCCAATCAATGCCTCTCCGTCTTTGGATCAGTCCTTGTTCATCGGTTTATGTTGTTCCTTATATTCCACAAATGAGTGAGTTCATGTGGTATTTATCTGCTCTCCAGTTCCATCCATGTTGTGGCAAATGGTAAGAGTTCCTTTTTCTTCTTCCTCTTCTTAAAGAATACCTTTCAGCATTTCATATAATGCTGATTTGGTGGTGATGAACTCCTTTGTGTGGAATAATTTAGGCTCTAAAGCTCATTCTCTTTCTAAGATATTATGCTATCTCTCAAAGAATCGGTATTTAATAAAAACTAATATTAATATTAAAAGCCTTTGCAGAGGGTGGATAAAGTTGAGAAAAGCATATACTTTGCTAGAAAATGAAGATGTGATATTTGAGCTAGGTCTTGAAGAATAAATAAGATTTAGACAGGGGAGACAGCATGTGCAAAGGCACTGAGGCATGGAAGAGCATGGTAATGAGGTGCTAACTCTATATATAGGCAAGGACATTGTCTTTCTCATTCACTGTTTATCTCCAGTGTCCAGAACAAGGCTGGCTCACAGTAGGTACTTAGTGTACATTTGTTGAAGGAATGTATGAATGGGTGGATGAATGGATGGATGAGTGAATACCATAATACAGGAGCAAACTTGAACACAGGATGTGTTGGTGAGAGAAGCAGAATATAAAGCAGGAGAGATAGAGAGAGGTCAGTTCATGGAAGCCTTCATCTTGGACTTTATCCCCTATATAACAGGGAGGCAATGAAAGTTTTAAGGAGGATTTTGAAGTGAAGAGATTTTGTTTTAGATGTAATCTCAAGTGAGAAGAGCGGGTGGTGAAGAAGATACAATAGGCACAGAGACATTAATTCTGATTTCTAGTGTCCAGATCATTTTAGTCATGATTCTCCGAATGTACTTTTGTTTCTTGATAGCTCATCCAGAGCTTGTAACAATAACTAAGATATAGTATATCCTGTACACGTTAGACTAGAACCATGGGCATAGTGCCTCATAATCAGTACTCTATTGTGTCATGCTTGGAAAAAACTGGGGAATGGAGTGGGGATAGTAACTTGCACAAACTATCTCACCATTTTTTGTTTTTCCCCCTTTTATTTATCGCTAAATATAAACTACATAAAAGTAAATGCTGGCGATCATTATTAAGATCTAATGAAGGAGAACTAATGGCAAACACAATGCTTGTTTAATAAATACTTATCCTTGAGTGCTTACCCTCTGCCTGTCATGACTGCTTATTAAGCATTTCCATAATCCTTGGACATAGACACCATTATTTTCCTCATTTTATTTATTTGTTTTTTTATTGATTGCAGACAGGAAGGGAGACGGAGAGAGAGATAGAAACATCAATGATGAGAGAGAATCATTGTTTGGCTGCCTCCTGCATGCCCCACACTGGGGATGGAGCCCGAAACCTGGACATGTGCCCTGACCGGGAATAGAACCATGACCTCCTGTTCATAGGTCGACACTCAACCACATTATAAAGATAAGAAAACTGAATCTTGAAAGTAAAATATTTAGGAAATAGAATTAATGACTTGGTTATTGCTGGGGTCCAACCCCAGCAGGTCCAGGGTCCCCAAAGGTGTGGACGGAGTCAGCAAAGAAGGAATGACACGGTTCTCTCTTATTTGTTTTCTTGTTATCCAATACCTTCCACCTTAGGATATTCCCTTGAGTTACCTCCCTCTGTACAGCTTACCAGGCTAATGGACTTTTTGGCATACAGGGGACATTCTAATGCCTTCTTAGCATATTTTCCCCTATGAACACATTTAATCAAATGCCACAGCTCTAATTCCCCATCTCACGACTGTGTTGTTCTTTTTAAGAAACAATCCATAATAATTTAACTGAACAAGCAAAGCAATGGAAATCACCAAATTATAGTAAGCTATTTACCAGAAACATTCTTAATTTTGAGGAGGGTGGGGTGATATTTTAACAAAAAGATCACTGGCAAAACCCAAAAGAAGATATATATTCAAAAATATGTATATTGATTCACATCCTTGGTTTACAACTTCAGGGGAAAATCCCTACCTGGAGAAACAACCTTTCTCAGAGAGGTGACCTTGGTTAAAACACATAGTGCCAAGAAGGTGAGCAAAAATATTAAGAACAGTATGCCATATATGCCAGGTCCCTTGAAACAGCAAGGATGGGCTGGCTCCCGGCAGGTTATTGGAAGTGAACAGTGAGGGGTAAAACGATACCCAGTTTCCTAGTGTGGGCAACTGATTGCATGGTTGTGCCAATCACTGAAATGGGATTAGAGGAGGAGCAGGTTATGGGAGAGGGGAGAGTAGACATGTATTAGGCCAACTGAATACTATTAAGTTTTAGGTGCCTGAAAGAGATGCCTAGCTGTCATTAGATATTTCAGTCTCACAGGAGTCTGTCTGGTCTTCCTATATGTGGGAATAATCAGCATAATGACAACTAAAGCAATGGTGATAGTTAAGATCACCCAAAAAAGTGTGAAGAATAAGAAAAGAAAAGAGTCTAGGGCAGAATCCTATGGAACATGAACATTTCAAAGGAAAATGAGAAACTGCCACAGAAGTGAGAAAGAAACCAGGGGAATACAACATCTTAGAAAGAGCTAAGCGACTAGAAGGTGCTATGAAGTGAATGTTTGTGCTCCCCATCCAAATTTATATATTTGAGCCCAAATTATCAAATGATGGTATTTAGGGGTGGGGCCTTTGAAGGTAATTAGATCATGAGGGTGGAGCCCTCATGAATGGGATTAGTGCCCTTGTAATAGATGTGTAAGTGAGGATATCTCTCTGCCTTGTGAGGATACAGCAAGAATACAGCAGTCTGCAAGCTGGGAATCAGGTCCTCACCAGAACCCGACCATACTGGCACCTTGTCTGAAACTTCCTAGCCTCCCAAACTGTGAGGAATAAATTTCTGTTGTTTAAGCCTTCGGATCTGTGGTATTTTGTTAAAGCAGCTGGAACTAAGATTTCAAGGAGGAGGGAATAATCTATGCAAAGTCCTGCAGAATCGAGATATGATAATGGTTGAAAAGTGTCTGTTTGTTTTGAGAATTTTGACTAGAAAGGAGAGGTGGGAGAAAGACCACAAGTTTAAGTCTGTGTGTGTAAGGGGTTTGGAGGGTGTGGGTTGAGGAATATTTTAGATGAGAGAAACTTTTACAGCCTTTAAGTGTTGATAAGAAAAAGCGAATTAGCAGGGAATCATTGAAAAGTGAGGAGACAAAAGGATTCATCAGTGGAACTAGACTCAGAGTTGGCAAAAGGGAATGGGGATGTAAAAGCAGATGGGGGAGCTTAGATCAAAGTAGAGTAATAGTGCCCAGCCAGGGGGTGGCTCAGTGGTTGAGCATTGACCTATGAACCAAGAGGTCCCAGTTAGATCCCAGGTTGTGGGCTCAATCCCATTCTCTCTCATCATTGATGTTTCCATCTCTCTCTCCCTCTCCCTTCCTCTCTGAAATCAATTTAAAAATTTTTAAGTAGAGCAGTAGTAGCAGCAGTAGTTGTTATTGCAAAAGAATGGGATAAAGGAAGGAGGTCCTCACCAGGGGGTTCCAAAGAGGTTAGAAAATTTTGTGGGTAAATTAGAGGGAGTCCCTGCCAAATGAATTCTACTTTATATGTATGTACATTACCTGTTGAGACTAAGCAGGCAGTTGGTGGGACAAGATTGGCTCTTCATTTATCCCGCCCACTCAATGCTGGTAGACGCTTTGTGACACCGCAGCCTCTCGTTTTCCCGGAGAAATAGTGCTTGACGTCCTTCAAGCAAGTTATTGACTGAACATGTGACAGACCAGGGATATAACCCAGTCCGCACTACCACTCCCAGAATGCAGTGTGGCTCCTGGGAAGTGCGGCGGCTGGGAACGCACAGGCCCCACCCCTCCACAAGCTCCTATTGGAGGAGCGCTCACATTCCCAAGAGGCCGCGCGCGGGCGGGGCTCCGTACCCGGAAGCTGGCGGCGTCCGGTCCCAGCCTTCTCTGGGAGCCGGGAATTAGAGACCCTCCGCTGAACTGCGCCCCACCGTCCGGAGCCCGCGCGCTCTCAGGGGGCGTCCGGACAGGTAAACGGAGCGGGGCGCTCGGCGGAAGGCGGGGAGCGACAGCGGAGGGAGGGCAGAGATGTGGACCCGGACGTGCCGGGGTAGAAAGAGGAGGCAGTGCTAGGGTGACTTGGGCTTCTCTGTCGTCGACAGTTCTGTCAGCCGGGTACAGTTTTGGCGAAGTGAGTGTTACGCCACTGAAAAGGCCGCGAGATAAAGAGTGTCAGAATGCGTCACATACAGCAGGGGGACAGATGACAAGTTTAATTAAGCTGGCATTGAATCTTTCCACATCTCTTGAGTTTTCTGAAAACTCCTCTTGACGCCCTTGATTTTATGACGTCACTTTCTGCTTCTCATCCTCATCCTGGGCTCCTATTGGGGTCTCTAGCCCTCCTCGAGCCCGTCCTCCACCCCCGCAGTGTTGACACTCTTCTTCTTCCTCAGTTCGGTTGGGAGCTCTTATTTCCACCCACTGTTTTCTCAACATCAGACATGTATGATGTTGTTATTATTGGCCAATATTTAACAAACTCTGACCATGTAATAGCTCCTCTGGTACATGCTTTACATCTCCCTCCCTCAAAACACCCCAGTCAGTTGTCAAACCCTTTTCTGTCTTATTAATTTTTCTCAACTACCTGTACCTCCGTTGTCCCATCCATGATCCCAGAGGATACTGTCATGTTTGGGACATCCTTTCCCTCTGAATAGCTGTGTCTGAGAGCACTTCTTGAACAGCTATTCTGTGTTAGACACTCTTCTAAGTGCAAGGGATATAGCTGGAAACAAGACATAGGAGATCGCTACTCTCAGTAGCTTACATGTTTGGGAACAAAGAGGAATAATTAAGATCATGTTATATGGTGGCAGTGTTAGTCAGTGTAACATAAAACAAGTGGTTGACTTGACAAGGTAGGCTACTGTTCTGAAAAAGTCAAAGCGATTGGGTTGGGTCCAAGAGCATCACCCAAAAAGAATATTTATAATACCAACAAGAACAGTCTTGAGCTATGACTAGACTTAAGGCTTTTCATAAACACTTCTTCTTTTCCTCTCTCATATCAACGTCTGTTCTTCACTCTTCTGTCTCCTCCAAGGTTATTACATCAGAATTGGTGGTTTATCTGTCGTTGGTTTGTTTCCGCCTCAGACCCAGACAAAAGAGTTGGGGGGTGGATTATTCTCAGATCAATTGCTTTATCTTACTTAGCGAGATAGTTGGTAACTGAAACATTCTTTTTGCCAGATCCTACTAATAAAGTTATCTATCATTTATAGTATATTTTTTCCCATTGATTTTTTTATATAATATATTTTTATTGATTTCAGAGAGTAAGGGAGAGGGAGAGAGAGAGAGAGTTAGAAACATCGATGAGAGAGAAACATCGATCAGCTGCCTCCTGCACACCCCACACTGGGGATTGATCCCACAACCCGGGCATGTGCCCTTGACTGGAATCAAGCCTGCGACCCTTCAGTTCACTGGCCGATGCTCTATCCATTGAGCCAAACAGGCCAGGGCTCCCATTGATTTTTAGAGAGAGTGGAAGGGATGAGGAGAGACAGAGAGAGAGAAACATTGATTGGAGAGAGACACATCGATTGGTTGCCTCCCAGGCACCTGGACTGGATAGGGCCAGGGATTGAGCCTGCAACTGAGGTACATGCCCTTGACTGGAATTGAACTTGGGACCCTTCAGTCCTCAGGCCGACACTCTATCCACTGAGCCAAACCAGCTAGGGATATAATATATTTAAAACCAAATCATGCTTAGTGTCCAAAATACTTCAGGGAATAGTATATGCCAGGCACTGTGCTGGACACTGAGAACCTAGTGAAGATAAAATAGACAATTTGACCTCCCTCTCGAAGAGAAATAGTTGTAACAGTATACTGAGAAATTTCCTAATACGTAGACTGACACCTGCATTCTTTTTTTCTTAGTCAAGGTGTGATAAAAACAGATTTTTCAGAAATCTCCAGAGGCCCAGAGCGGCTAGGGCCGTGTAGAATGCCTGCGTTGTCATCATGGCAGACGCAAGCGTCCTGCCCCACCCCTGGCCGCTCAGCGGCTATGTATGCAAATTAACCTACCATCTTTGTTGGGTTAATTTGCATACTCACTCCTGATTGGCTGGTGGGTGTCACAAAGGTACAGTCAATTTGCATCTTTCTCTTTTATTAGTGTAGATTACATTTTATTGTATTGATTTGTCTATCTTCCCCATTGTACTATGGCTCCCTTGAGTGTAGAGGTCTTTTTTTTAGTGGTCTTCATATTGTGTCTACTACATTGACTGCCACATAGTAAACCTTCAGAACATATGTGTTGAATTGAAATAGAAAAACTACTTGATCCAATTCAAATTACTTAACTTACACAAGACCTTCTTTATATGAGGCCATTAGACATAGCCCTAAACCTTCTCATTAATCAAATGTGGACCATTCCATAATAGATCAATCCCCTTGCAATAATATAAATAATGATATAGAATACTTTTTATTTTGGGTTAATCATTACCATGTGATATGTAATGAGTTAATCCTTCCCCTTTTTTTCTGTTTGGACAGGTGGACAGCCTTTATTTATATAGCACATTATTGTACCATTTGGTTTCCACTTTGTACAAGCACATCTTGGAGTATTATAGTATTTTCTCCTTAGCCTGAGAAAACATACCTGTCCTTGTTATTCTGCCACATTGTCATTTTCCGAATGTCGGCTGAAAGTCTCAATTCTTAAGTTTTTTCAGTGCAGATATCTTTCCATTGTAAATTGTTACTGTGAAAGATACATTTCATCTTTATAACTGATTATAAAAGCACAACAGAAATTCAAGAGTGCTTGAGTTATGATTGTTATGATTTTAGGATATGCCAACCTAAGAGCTGCCAGACATGCTTCCATTGCATTAAAAATTAAGCATTGTCATTTTAGGGACCTCATAATGCAAATGGAGCACTGCGTTGTGTGCCATCACTCATTTATAAGGTATACAAGTCAGTGATCCAGAATATTCATATACATCTTTAAATTTTTAAAAAATATTTTTTATTGATTTCAGAGAGGGAGAGACATACATCAATGATGAGAGAGAATCATCAATCCGTTGGCTCCTGCATGCCCCACACTGGGGATCAAACCCGCAACCTGGGCATGTGCCCTGACTGAGAATCGAACCCCAACCTCCTGATTCATAGGTTGACACTCAACCACTGAGCAACACTGGCCAGGCTTAATTTTTTTTTTTTAATCCTCACCCAAGGATATTTTTCCGTTGATTTTTTTAGAGAAAGTGGAAGGGAGAGACAGAGAAACATCGATGGGAGAGAGAGACATTGATTGGTTGCCTCCCGCATGCACCCTGACCAGGGCCAGGGATCGAGCCTGCAGCCCAAGTATGTGCCCTTGACCAGAATTGAACCCGGGACCCTTCAGTTCATGGGCCAACATTCTATCCACTGAGCAAAACTGGCTAGGGCATACATTTTAAAATTTTATCAAAATAAAAATACAGAATTTCAAAATTTCTCAGAACACATAGACTGGAGTGTGAGAAATACTGAGATGGCTTTTTCTCCTCATCAGTTATCTGAAACTCTTCAACCTCCACTTGAAGATGCCTCCACGGAGGAGGAGCATTTGCATCATTGCTGTGCTATTTTGTTAGCAATTTTTTTACAAATATAGGTGGTCCCTTACTTACAAATACATATATTCCTCAGGTTCCTTTGCAAGATTATTGTTTGACACTGGATGCAGTTTCCTCTATAAACAATGCTATTTGTGATGTTTTGATTGGTATGCCAACCAGTAGCATCTTATTTAACCTTTATTTTAATGGACTTAAAGACTTTCACCACAATTTATAATAATTCTTCTACAAAAAACAAACAAACACAAAACTGCATCGAGATTTCTCATTTGGATTTCCCCATAGCATATATTTTTTTCTTTTGGGGGGAATCGTAGCAACTGGAACAAAAATGTCCTTTCCTTGGAAACTTCTAGGCTGTAGAAACAGTCCTGTTCTAACTCCAAACTATGGGAGGTTGCACTTCTCACCCACTGCTGTAAGGACTCTTACATAAGTAAGGAAAGAGATGGGATAGAGGTTTTGGAGAGGAAAGGGAGGCAAGTTTGGGTGATGTGCATATGTGGAAGGGAGAGTAGAAGTGATTTGGAGGGAATGGTTAATCTCTAAGGTGGGGGTTTAATGTGTCCTCAACAAAGATATGTTGAATCCTGATCCCTGGTACCTGTGAATGTGATCTTATTTGGAAGTAGGGTCTTTGAAGTTATAGTAATTAAGCTGTAAGTTAACATGAGGTCATACTGGAGTAGGTATCCTTTTTAAAAAATATATTTGTATTGATTTCAGAGAGGAAGGGAGAGGGAGAGAGAGAAACATCGATGATGACAGAGAATCATTGATCGGCTGCCTCCTGCACGCCCCACATGGGGGATCAAGCCCGCAACCCAGGCATGTGCCCTGACCAGGTCTGAACCGTGACCTCCTGGTTCATAGGTCGATGCTCAACCACTGAGTCATGTGGGCCTGGCTGGAGTAGGTATCCTTATAAGGAGAGAAGAGACACGGAGAATGCTATGTGAAAATATGGACGGTTTGACTATGGAGGCGGAGACTGAAGTGCTTCAGCTGCCACCATAGGTTTCCAGCAAAGCATCAGAGGCTAGGAAGAGACAAAGAATGATTTTCTCCTACAGATTTCAGAGGGAGCATGGCCCTGCCAGCATCTTGATTTTAGGCTTCTGAAATTGATTTAAGCCTTAATACTTTCTTCACTTTTTAAAATGGTCCACAGGAAACTCATACACAATTCTTA
>NW_006297836.1:796842-797731 GCF_000327345.1 Myotis davidii
GTGGGGGGCCCCTGCTGGTACCCACCTTGGCCAGCCTGGCACACCCTGCTCATCGCCCCACCACCACCACCACCACTGGTTGCCTCCCTCTGTGGGGCGATCGATGGGGGGTGGTGGGGGGAGGTGGTCACTGGCACCCGTCTTGGCTGGCCTGAGGTCTACAGGCTGGGAGCAGCTTCTGCATTGAACATCTGCTCCCTAGTGTTCAGTGCATATCATAGTGACTGGTCATTCCACCGGTTGTTCTGCTATCCGGTCAATTTGCATATTAGGCTTTTATTATATAGGATTTTTTTTTCTTCTTTTCTCTCTCTGGCTTATCTTTTCATTCTTTTTCTTCTTTTTTTTTTCTTTTTTTTAATATATTTTTTTGTCCAGTTTGACAAATTGGATTCTTAAAGCTGATTCTTTGAAGAAAAGGATGCAGTGTGACAAGACCAGAAACAGCTCATCCTCGAATCAGGAGGATAAATAAAAAAAATAAAAGCAACCCCATTCTCCGGCTTCCCCGTGACTCAAAGGGTGTCTCAGTTGTCACTGATAATCTAATCGTTCTATGATAGGTGAGGAACAGGACAATGGCGACCCAGCCAGGCTGCGGGTGTGATAGGCCTCTGATTAATAGGACTGTCCAATGAGCCTCCAGCCCCCAGAAGATGATTAATGACATTTGATGTGAACTCTGACCTCCCCGGCAAGAACTGAGGGAGGAAAGGGAGCTGTTCAGACAGGAAGGTGCATCCTGAAAAGCTGATTGATTCCTGAAGGCTTTGTTACTCAGAAGGCGTGTGTGGCAGCGGGGGAAGGGGGGGGCACAGGGGAGGCCCAGCCACGCTGGCTGCTGTTCTTAGGCTCGGAGGAGCATCCTGGCCCAGCGGGGGCTCACAGC
>NW_006297836.1:799328-802835 GCF_000327345.1 Myotis davidii
CCACCCTTAAGATCGCCCGCTGCCAGACAGTCCAGTTTCTCCCCGCATGAGTTCTGGGTCCCCAGAGACTTCCCGGAACCGGAGTTCAGAGCCGTCGGGAGCTTGTGACTCCCTCTGGATTCAAAAAGACAGCCGCGTCCTCAGGTGCCAGCCCCTTTCCGCGCGCGCGAGCCCCCTACCTCTGCCCTTCTCTTCTGCAGCTTCTCGGCTCTCAGTGTGCTTTTCTTTCCTTCTAGTTGTAGAATTTACAGTCAGCCAGGCTTCCTGTGGTTCTGGATGATGTCCCTATTGTTTTTCTGAGGTATTAATCAATTGTTGTGAGCGGCATCAACTTCCTGGTGTTTATCTCTGCCGCCATCTTAGTTTCTCCCAATGCATTCTTTTTCTTCTTAAATATATTTGAATAGCACTCTATGGTGTATTGGACATTCACTAACTGCTAATAATTAGCAGAGCCAGGTTTTCTGATTTCAAATTCAGTATTATTCCTGTCACAGTTGTTTCTATGATCCCAATACTCATTCAGACATTACAGATTATATTGCAAGGGATTACAGTGGGGGCAGGTGAGACTGGATGATAGGTGGTTTTTTTTTAAAAAAATTATTTTTATTGATTTCAGAGAGGAAGGGAGAGGGAGAGAGACAGAAACATCAATGGTGAGAGAGAATCATGGATTGGCTGCCTTTTGCATGCCCCACACTGGGGATTGAGCCCGCAACCTGGGCATGTGCCCTGATCGGGAATCAAACCGTGAGCTCCTGGTTCATAGGTCAACGCTCAACTACTGAGCCACACTGGCCGGGTGATAGGTGGGGTTTTTAGCAGTATAGGAGAGAGTAAGAAATTCCTAATAGTGACATGTGAGAGGAAAGTAAAATTTGTTGCTATGTACTCAGTGTTTAGCAGTCAGGCATTTTTAAATTGAGGACTGCTTTTATTGAATAAAACACTGCTTCCCTGTAACTGATATCCATTATTCTTAGTTAATAATCCAAGTAACGTGCCCTGTTCTAGGTGACTGTATTTTATATCAACTCGAAGAATGCTGTCATATTCCCTCTTAAGTCAGCGGTTCTCAATCTGTGGGTCGCGACCCCTTTGGGGGTCGAACGACCCTTTCACAGGGGCCTCCTAAGACCATCGGAAAACACAGACATAATTACATATTGTTTTTGTGATTAATCACTATGCTTTAATTATGTTCACTTTGTAACAATGAAAATACATCCTGCATATCAGATATTTACATTATGATTCATAACAGTAGCAAAATTACAGTGATGAAGTAGCAGCAAAAATAATTTTATGGTTGGGGGTCATCACAACATGAGGAACTGTATTAAAGGGTCGCGGCATCAGGAAGGTTGAGAACCACTGCTCTAAGTCTTCTCTTTTTCTTGTGAAAGATTTCTAGTTCCTCTGGCCATTCTTAAGTGATACAATCTCCAGGTCTCTCGCCCATACTGTTGCCCTTCCGTGCAATCTTGAAATACTATACCCAGAACTGAACTCAGTATTCTACTTGTGTTCTAACTCCCACAGAGCACAATGGCAGTAGTACTTAAAGAGATCAAGATACCCTGTCTCTTAATGTAATTTAAGATTACATATGCTTTTTAAGCAATTACCTCATGTCAGTTCATAATGAACTTAGGGTCCACTAAGACACTGGATGTTTTTGTATAGTTGCCAAACTCAGTGTTCTTCCAGCAGCTAAGGGACTGAGGCTGCTACTTTTTTGTCTGTGTGTCAGGAACCATATGATTCTTCATCTCTGTTTCTCTTTGTGTTTTTGTTCCACTCCATGACGTGTCTCTTTGACCCTAACCAGTGACCTCCCTCCTTCTCTAAAAGTTCAGTGACTGTTTCAGAGACATCATACTGTGCATCAGTGAACACAGCTAGGAGCTGACACTTGTCCTTCTTGAAGCTTTCTTTCTCTTTGGCTTCCAGGCCATCATGCTCTTCTGACTTTCCTTTCACTTTCCTAGTCGTATGTACGTATGTATGTATGTGTGTGTATGTATGTATTTCAGAGAGGGAGAGAGAGGGAGAAACATCAATGATGGGAGAGAATCATTTATCGACTGCCTCCTGAATATCCCACACTGAGGACCGAGCCCATAATCCAGCCACGTGCCTGACCAGGATTCGAACCAGGACCTCCTGGTTCATAGGTTGATGCTTAACCACTGAGCCACATGGACCGGGCCCCAGTGTTCTTTGTGGATCCCTGTTCATCTACCTTTCCCTCAGCTATTTGTTGTATCTTGGGTTTTATCTTTGGTTTTCCCTCAATTTTGGTGTGCCTTTGCTTTTTTCTGCTTTGTTTTGTTTCTTAAAAAAATTTTTTTAGAGAGAGAGAGCAACATTGATTGGTTGTGTTCCCCCCTGCCCCCCCGCTCCCCGCACACACCTCGACCTTAGATCAAACCCGCAACCTAGGTATGCACCCTGATTGGGAATCCAACTGCCACCTTTTGGTGTATGGGACAACGCTCAACCAACTGAGCCACACCAGCCAGAACTGGTTTGTTTCTTGCAGGCAGTGTGTCTTCAGCAAATAAATGGCAGGTCTAGGTCAGCTCATCTAGGGATAAGAGTGCAGAACCAATCCCTGTGGAAATTCAACATTTAGAGGTAAACTAGAGGAGGAGGACTAGCAAGATGACAGGAGAACCAGACATGTAGGAGAATTTCAAGAAAGAGGGTTTAGTCCACGGTGTTGACTGTTCTGGGAGGTGAAGTGAAGTGAGAATAGAGAAGTTACCGCTAAATTTTGCAACAGAGAGGCAGTTGGTGATCTTAGCAAGCACGGTTTTATGGAGTGTTGAGGACAAAAGCCAGAATATAGTAAGTTGGAGAGTTCAAAGGAGGTATAGAAGCATAGAGAGTGTGTAGATGATGATTTTTAAAATGAAGTAATATTTGGAGAATGTTACAGGGTCAGTTGAGATTTTTATTTTTTTTAACTTTTTTTCCCCAGAAACACTGCTTTAATTTTTATTTATTATTTTCCTGTTGTTAATTCTCTCCCAAGGATATTTCTCCAGTGATTTTTAGAAAGAGTGGAAGGGACGGGGAGTGATACAGAAAGAGAGACATTGATGTGAGAGAGACATATCCATTGGTTGCCTCCCACATGCTCCCCGACCAGGGCTAGAGGTTGAGCCTGCCAGAGAGGTACGTGCCCTTGACCAGAATTGAACCCGGGACCCATCAGTCCACGGGCCGGCGCTCTATCCACTGAGCCAAATGGGCTAGGGCCAGTTAAGGTTTTTAGAATTGAGGGATATAACATGAAAAGTGATTGGGACATTATAACTTGCTCCATATTATAAGGAGAAATCCAGAAAGAAGAGGGCTGAGGACATAACTCTGGGGAACACCCTCATTTAGAGAGTGGAATGAGAAGAGTTAAGTTCAAGAGACAGAAGAGCACCTCTGTCTGTGTGCTATCCTTTGGGGCTAGGATTCCAAGAAGGAATCGGGGGGGGGGGGGGG
>NW_006297836.1:802870-807999 GCF_000327345.1 Myotis davidii
TATATCTGTTGCCGTGTTTCACAAAATGCGGCTGTATGAATCACCTGCATCCAGGCAGGCTTGTATTAGACACATATTCGAGGCCCCACATCAGGCCTACTGAATCAGAATTGCAGGGGATACTGCCAAGAATATGAAATTTTAACAAGTGACGCTTACTCTGCCACCTAAGATGACTCATTCACTGCAGTGTGAGAAGCACTGTCTTATGGGATGAAACTGAACATAAACAGCATTAGGTTGAAGAGTTAGTTGAAGACTAGGAAGGCATTTTTTGCATCCCTTTTTATAAGTGGATAGCATTAGATAAGACAAACTGGGCTGTCGTGGAGGAAAGCAGTGCTACAAAGTCATCAATATGATAAAAATAATCTTAAATGCATGCTGCATTGTTTTAGAAATGCTTTGTTTCTGAAGGATAATTTAAAGAAGCACTCCTCTCCTATGGAATGTTGCTTGTTTTCACTTTGTTTCTGTTATGGGTGATTAATGCCTTTCTAATAGAGGCAGTATACCTACTAGTATAGGGGATAAGATTGTGGCTTTTAGAGCCATACTGCCTGGATTTAAATCCCAACTCTTATCACTTCCTAGCTCTGTAATTTTGGGCAAATTATGTAAGTCATCTATAGTTCAGTTTCTTCATTTTAATGTACATTTCATAATAGTGCATAATTTCATTCATGTGAAGGCTAAATGAGCTAATATTGGTAAAATGCTTAAAATGGTGCCTAGCACATAGTAAGCACCTAATAAATATGGGCTATTATTTCTCTTTATTGTCTAAAGTTTTACAATATGGGTTATTATTGTTAATAGGTATCTTTAGGAATCTAGAGTCTAACTTCTGTTGAGCTGTTTCCTAAGGATAAATTTTCAGGATGATATTGCATTAGAGGATGAAGACATCTTTATGTCCCTTTGGTATCTGTGGTCATCGCTTTTTAAAGGGTGATATGAATTTGTGCTGTATAATTTACAAATGCAACCTATCCATCAATGTAAGGTATATGTGTATGTATCACATATATATCACCTTGTATACACACATACATATATGTATTATTTGCATATATGTATTATTTGGTATCCTATCCTATATAATAAAAGGCTGATATGCAAATTGTCCAACTGATGGCTTAGGCCTGCTCCCCTAAGCCGTTAGTCGGACATCCCCTGAGGGCTCCCGGACTGTGAGAGGGCACAAGCCAGCCTGAGGGACCTCCCAAGTGCACGAATCTCCTGCACTGGGCCTCTAGCATCTATATATGTATGCATATCAGCATGGTTTAGGTTGTAAGCTTATACAAAATGGTGATCCTTTTTAAATATATTTTTAATGATTTCAGAGAAAAAGGGAGAGAGAGAGAGACATCAGTGATGAAAGAGAGTCATTGATCGGCTGCCTCCTGCACATCCCCTACTAGGGATTGAGCCCGCAACACAGGCATGTACCCTAACCAGGAATCAAACCATGAACTCCTGGTTCATAGGTTGACGCTCTTGTTAAGCCTGTAATTAAGTCTATTACATTTAATGTTATAATGTCTTGGTCAGTACTGTCTCCAGGCATATGTTGATAAATGATATTAAGTTACTTTTGAAAGATCATATCAAAGAAATATTCTAAGTCTTGTGCCTTTTTTCCCTTTGATAGATTAAAACCATGGCCATTCTTTTTGCTGTTGTGGCCAGAGGAACTACCATCCTTGCCAAACATGCTTGGTGCGGAGGAAACTTCCTGGAAGTGACGGAGCAGATTCTGGCTAAGATTCCTTCTGAAAACAACAAACTAACATACTCACATGGCAGGTGAGTTCTGCTCTGCCTGGGTGAAGGGTGAAAGAAGTGAATTCTATTATTGTAGTCAGGACAGCATAAAACTAGGAAAGAAACTTTTTTTTAAATATATTTTATTGATTTTTTACAGAGAGGAAGGGAGAGAGATAGAGAGCTAGAAACATTGATGAGAGAGAAACATCGATCATCCGCCTCCTGCACATCCCCCACTGGGAGATGTGCCCGCAACCCAGGTACATGCCCTTGACCGGAATCGAACCTGGGACCCTTCAGTCCGCAGGCCGACTCTCTATCCACTGAGCCAAACCGGTTTCGGCGGAAAGAAACTTCTTAGCAGATCATTTGAATAAGCTGACAGAACAGTAACCTTTACCAGCTTAGAACATGTCAATTTCTATTAATTATAAATTTAATTTATAATTATTTTATTCTATCATTTGAAGTGATTTAATATTTTAAAGAAAGAAAAGGAAATGTGAGATGTAAAAATGACTGTTATAGAGCTCTAGGATATGTGAAACTTGATACAGATAAGATATGTAATATTTTTTAAAATATATTTTTATTGCCCTGACTGGTTTGGCTCAGTGGATGGAGCGTTGGCCTGTGGACTGGAGGGTCCCAGGTTCGATTCCAGTCAAGGGCATGTACCTTGGTTGTGGGCACATCCCCAGTGGGGGGTGTGCAGAAGGCAGCTGATCGATGTTTCTAACTCTCTATCCCTCTCTCTTCCTCTCTGTTGCACGGCCCCCACTGGGGATTGAACCCACAACCTGGGCATGTGCCCTGACCAGGAATGGAACTTCGACCTCGTGGTTCATAGGTTGATGCCCAACCACTGACCCACACCGGCCAGGCTGTCTTCATTTTTTTTTTTATTGTTGACAGTATTACAGATGTCCCTCATTCCCACCCTTTGCCCTTCCACCCAGCTTCTTCTAGAAACCCCTGAACTCCAAGCTGGGCCAAGTGCCCCCCCCTTTTATTGATTTCAGAGAGGAAGGGAGGAGAGGAGATAGAAACATACATAATGAGAGAGAATCATTGATCGGCTGCCTCCTGCAACCCCCTACTGGGGATTGAGCCCAAGGCCGGGCATACGCCCTTGACCTGAGTCAAACTCTCTTGACCCATATTGAACCCGGGACCCTTCAGTCCACAGGCTGATGCTCTATCTACTGAGCCAAACCAGCTAGGATCAGGTGCCCCCTTTTTGTGCGTCTCCGTAGAATCCTGGGTTTATTCACATTGTAATACTTACTATATTATAATTACAATCTTTATCTTTTGTCTCTGTCCCCTTGATAGCAAGGACCATTCCTCATTTCCTTTTGTTATCTGTGCACCAAGTTACTCCCAAGTGTCATTTGGGAGAAATATATTTTGTAGGTAAAAGGATGACTTCCATTTTGGACATCCGGTTGGATATGTCTAGTGGACAGTAGCGTATGCAGACCTAGAACTTGGCAGAGAGGTCTGATTCAGGAGTAGTCATCACAATTGCTGTAGCCGAAAAACAAACATCAACAACAAAGCATGAGAGTGGGTGCTGCCCTTCAGGGAGCGCGTGTGAGGAAAGCAGGGGCTGAGGCTGCTGGAAAACATCAACAGAGAAGGAAAGAGATGACCACATAAACTAGGCCAGCCTGCTGTCAAGGAAATCTAGTAGAGAGAAAGCATTTTCCAGAAAAAGGAAGTGGTTACCACTAGCAGATGTTTCAGAGCCACTGGGTAGGGCAATGTGGAAGGCAGTGGAGGAAGACATTTTGCCTAACTTCCCATACCTCCGGGTAATTCATATGAAGCCTCTATGTGAACATTAATAATATAACTCAAGCCCGGCCGGTGTGGCTCAGTGGTTGAGCATCGACCTATGAACCAGGAGGTCACCGTTTGATTCCTGGTTAGGGCACAGGCCCAGGTTGTAGGCTCAATTCCCAGTGTGGGATGTGCAGGAGGCAGCTGATCAATGATTCTCTTTCATCGTTGATGTTTCTCTCTCTCTCCATTCCTCTCTGAAATCAATAAAAATATTTTTTTTAAAATAATATAACTCAACAGATACTTCTGTCTATCCACTTGCCCAAGGTAGAAATCTAGGTGGCAAAGTTGAGTAATCCCTCTGCCTCACCTCCAATAGCCAATCACCAGATTCTGTTCTGTTTCTTCTTTGTCCCTTCTTCCACCTATAGTACTTTAGTTTATTTCCTTCATTGTTTCTCACCTGCTCTACTGCAGGAGAATCTGTCTGGTCCTCCTTTCAGTTAGTTCTCCACACTAGGCAAAGCATCCTTTTTATATATATGTTTTTGTTGATTTTAGAGAGAGGGGAAGGGAGAAGGAGAGAGAGATAGAAACATGGATGAGAAAAAGAACATCAATGAGCTGCCTCCTGCACGCCCCCTACTGGGGATCCAGGAGGATGTGCCACCAACTGAGCCACACTGGTCAGGGCCCAAACATCCTTTTATATTGCAAATCTAATCACACTCTCCCCTTGTTCGCTGTTCTTAGGATAATGCATAGTGAGGTTTTAAAGTCTTGTGTAACCTGGTATTTGCTCCCTTCTCCAGCCTCACCTGTACAGTCCATTTTTTCCTTACAGTCTATACTCCAGTCAGATGAACAAATTTTCGTTTCCTAAACTCATTATGTGCTCCAGGTCCTTAATCCTTGTTGGTCTCTCGGGAACACTTCGCTCGCTCTTTACCTCGCCATCTCTTTGTTATTCCAGGATATCCTTCCTGTTACCCTTAGCCAAACTCTCTTAGGTACCTCCTCTATGTCCCCAGAGCACCATCTACTAAACTATAACTCCTCATCCTACTTAAACCATGCCACTCTGTCACTCCCTTCAGTGATCTCTGTGAAGGCAGGGACTGAAGAGTTTACTCATCACCCAGCCCAGCAACTGACTTCAAAGCAGATACCAAGCAAATGTTATCATTGAGTATTTGGGAGAAGAAAGTGTTTGCTTTGAGATCTTAGGAGAAGGCAACAAAGAAGACCATATTGCTCATTGGGGGTTAACCTTAATTATGTGTCCCTCCTAAGATGTCATCTCTTGTCCAAGCCTTAAGAGTCTAATTATGCTTGTGCAGCTATAATTTTAATGGATAAATGTGCACACTGTTGTGCTATATAGTTAGAGACATTCTATTTTTTAAATATATTTTTATTGATTTCAGGGAGGAAGGGAGAGGGAGAGAGATAGAAACATTAAATCATTGATCGGCTGCCTCCTGCACTTCCCACACTGGGGATGGAGCTGCAACCTGGGCATGTGCCCTGACCAGGAATCGAACCATGATCTCCTGGTTCATCGGTCG
>NW_006297836.1:808103-814838 GCF_000327345.1 Myotis davidii
TAATATGGTCACATTAGCAGTACGATTTTGCTTATACATAGAAAAAGGCAAAAGAGAAAGAGATATTACTCATAACCACATAACTTTTATATCTTTTATCCTACAGTTACTTGTTTCATTACATCTGCCAAGACAGGATTATATACCTTTGTATTACTGATGATGTAAGTAACTTGAGGACATATTGCTATTTAATTGTGTGTACTGTTAATAGAGTCATTTCTTCGTCTTAATTATCTATATTTATGGTGGGTAAAGGTGACATGGATATAACTGTCCATAGCTGGAAATTTTTTTCTATACTTTACATTTATCATATAGAGCAAGCAGCAAATGACAAGCAGAGTTGATATCTGGTTATATGCAAATCAGCTTGGTTCTGGTAGAGTTTTAGCTTAACTCCTTGCAACTTCTACATTTATCCTATTGTGTAGTGAGAATTGGTGTTCATAATTATGACTCTTTGGTGTCAAATATTCTCAAAATTTATCTGAAATAGTAAATTAAACTATTTCACCCCTCCAATTAATAGTTAGTGAATTTTTTTTGTAATGTATGTGAACTTTGGGGAAATCACAAGACACTGTGATCGGCTGTAGTTCACATTGGCAGGTTGCTTTTGAGTATTTGTAAATTCTGTGCTCAGTAACTTGATGTTCTCAAGGTCCTTTGTCTCTGATTTAGTGTCAGCTCCTCCCTAGACACAGTCCCCATCCCCCTACGCCTGCATGTAGCCACACGCTTACTTATTTGTTCCCAGAGGCTGGGGACTAGGTTTTCTCCAGTCTCTTATTGTAGGAATGAGGAAGCTTTTTCCCAAAAGCACATTCTCCCCTCCCCCTGCTTTCAGAGCAGACTTCCTTTCATGCAGCATTGGCTAGGACTAGGCTACATACTTATTTATAAATTGATCACTGACTAGAGACATGGAATTGACATGAGTGTTAGCTTTTATTGTGTCACAGATCCCCTCTGACATTCATGGGCCCCGCCCAGAATGTTTTAAAATATGAAATAAAGTACATGACTATAAACCAAGAATATTGAAAGACAGTATTCACAGGTTTTAAGGTATGTGCTTCTTTATGAATTCAAGATCTAGCCATGGGTCTAACAACTAATAATGATAATTTTATTATTATAACAATATTTGGACATGTTTAGAACTGATAGTATATGGGGGGAAAAAAGATTTCTGTTGGTGGCAGGTACCATCTAATGATACTACTCTGGTTTGTTCCCTACATTCAAAATTGAAATATAAGTTAAAGATTGGTGAAAATAACAGTGTAGTTTTTTTTCTATCTAAATACATAGGCCCCTTGAATTGGGACCACTGACCCCAGTGTAAGAACCCTGGGCTTAGATTAATCAACTGGTGAAGTGGAGATAAGTGTCAGCCACAGTGGTCACCACAGTGATTTTTATCCCTGGTCTCACAGTACTTTTAAAAATTATTTTGAAAAATCCAGCTGTATCTGAAATGACATGTGAAAGGACTTGGAGTAGATGAGAAATATCACTAAATTTCTCAGAGCTAAGTCTTACATTTATTGAGCTATAATTGTGTGTGTGTGTGTCTCTGTGTGTCTGTGTGTGTCTTTGTGTGTGTAAGTCTTTATATATTATATAAATACTTTTTGACTAGCTGGGACTAGACAAGAGGACGTCATTTGATCTTTTCAAATGTATCACCACTATTAGAAAAAAAAATCAATTCAAAGTTTATCTTAGTAGTGTTATCTTTGTTATGAATGACTCTACTGTTATTATGGGTTTATTAAACACCTTGAGCTGGGCCATCTAAAAGATCCTGTGAAAGATATGGAGGAAGTAAACCCCAATTCCTGCTCTCAAGAAGCTCACCTAGTTCCTGTTATCTTCACTTGGCAGTAATCAAACATGTTTGGAGTGGACTCTCGGCTCATTCATTTACCAGTTATCTGACCTTTGGCTAGTTAGTTACCTTTCCCGAGACTTTGTTTCCTTATCTGTAAAATGAGGTCAGTGTTAGTTCTTCCTCATGGAATCATTGCTCAGTAAATGTTAGCTGTTCTTATGGTTGTTAATCATCTATGTCATCTTTTGTTTACTTTTGAACTCTGTGTTGGTCTCTCTTCAGGATTTTGAACGTTCCCGGGCCTTTAATTTTCTGAATGAGATAAAGAAGCGGTTCCAGACTACCTATGGTTCAAGAGCGCAGACAGCACTGCCTTATGCCATGAATAGTGAATTCTCAAGTGTCTTGGCTGCACAGCTGGTAAGATCTTTCTCACGATTAGTATTTTTATTCATATCTTTATTACCTCAAAGCACCGTGAATATAGAGGACCCTGACCTGCAATACAGTTTTCTGATTATGTTATTATATGCCACCATAATACAATTTGTCTCACAAAAAGGGGTCATTTTAGGGTAGAAAGCTAATAGTTGGTGATATTCTCTGTTAATAATAGTCAGAGTATCTCAGGATTGAGAAGGCCATTAAGGATCATCTACTTAAACTACACATAACGCATAAATCCATTCAACATGCCAAATGGCCTCTCACCCTATTCAGTGACCTTCTACGACCCCATGAGACAAATTTAATTTTTGAAAAACTCAGAGCAGTCCTTTGAAAGTCTGTTTATCTGTAGGCATGCCTAATTGTGGGCTCAGTGACGTTTTACATATGTATACACCTGTGAAATAGCACCCTTTTCAGATAGAAAAACATCTAAAAGTTCCCTCACCGTCCCTTTGCAGTCAGTCCTCTCCCTCACTCTGCCTCAGGCAACACTGCTCTATTTTCTTTCACTATAGTTTTGTCTTTTCTAAAATTTCCTATACACGGAACAATATATTATGTATTCTTTTTCTTGTTTTGCTCAATGTGAGGCTTTTAAAAATATTTTTATTGATTTTATAGAGAAAGAGAGAGAGATAGAAACATCAATGATGAGAGAGAATCACTGATTGGCTGCCTCCTACACTGCCCACATTGGGGATCGAGCCCACAACCCGGGCATGTGCCCCTACTGGGGACTGACCAAGGATTCCTCGTTCTTAGGTGGACGCTCAGCCACTGAGCCACGCCAGCCAGGCTGTAATGCTCTTTTTGAGTATTATACTGCTAAATATGCATTGTTCTAGGGATGAAGTTCCTTTAAATAGTTATAAATCTTTATTATTCAATCAGTTGATTTGTTTTAGACTTCCCACTAGGAAACATTCATATATGTGAAACTATGTAAAATGTCACCAACAGAAAACATACTAATGCACAGACAAAAATAAACAAGGGAAGCTGGCAGCAAACTTTCAACTTAGGTGGTTGTCATTAGCTCCAGTTCTGTGTGTGTGACCCTTTGAATAGTTACCTGTAAATAGCTATAATAATGATAGCGTCTTCATCATAGAGTTTTTGAGCAAGTTAAATAATACCCCTACTTTCAGCATTTAGCACAGTTAAGTGACTGGAATATTGTATATCAAGCACTCAATAATTGTTCGCTATGGATAATAATTTCAAAATATATACTGTTATCAGTATCTTACATTTCTAGCTCCTATAAAAAGCCAATCAAAATAGGATGCATAACTTGATCCCAACAGTATAAGAACAGATGCCTAGAAGCTGGGCCATCTCCAATCTCATCATACCCAAGTAGTGGGGAACAATTTAGTGTACCCTTTCCCTGTCCTGTCCCCCTTGCCTCAACTATAGTCTTCTGTTCTTCTTTCTTCCTAGTCTGAACCCCCTACTTCTGTTCCAGGAGTCTCAGATGTATATTTGATATATTATAATATATTTAGCTTTAATTCATTTAAAGTAAGGTGGCATTTTTATACTATAACACATATTTCATTTGGTAGCATTTTTATGTTTATACTAGAGGCCTGGTGCACAAATTCATGCATGGGTGGGGTCCAGCTGGCTCGCCCTGATTGGGGTTGGGGGTCCAGCTGGGGGCGGGGCTGACTGGGGGGAGGGGCCACGAGCAGTTGGCTGGCTGGCCCCACCCCCTGGTGGAATTCCCCCTGGTTGAATGCCCAGTGGAACTCCTGATCAAGGGGACAATTTGCATATTAGCCTTTTATTATATAGGATTTTTCCTAGGTCTGGTAACAACGTTTAAATGAATTGACATGTTTTTTATATCAATAGACACATAATTTTATAGTACTCTCATTGTCATTCCTCTTCTTTTTGTTTTCCTATTATAAATAATGTCTGGGTACCTTAAGTTTAATATTATTTTCTTATAGAAGCATCATTCTGAAAACAAGGGCCTAGACAAAGTGATGGAGACCCAAGCCCAAGTGGATGAGCTGAAAGGAATCATGGTCAGAAACATAGGTATGTTTCATGACACAGTCCACGTGAATGTGGGCAAAAATGATAATAGGTTACTTGATTAGGGTCAAATAATTCTAGAGAGTCTGAAACCAAACTTCCTTATTCTTACTACTGGAAGCTAATTGTCAGCTGAGATACAGAGATTCCTTGCCTATGATACTGTCTACTGTTTGAATGGTTTCTTTTTAGTAGTTATGATTGTTCTATAATCTAAATTTGTTAGTTTGCTTAGCAAGACTAATTTCCTACACCCTCGCAACAGTTCAAGGATTTAGCATAATTTAATCAGTTTTGACTGGAGATACCCAGATAGCTGATATTATCAGTAGATATTTTAACGTATAACTATTTAACCTCCTTAGAAGGTTTGTAGCTCTTTTTTAAAAAATATATTTTTTACTGATTTCAGAGAGGAAGGGAGAGAGAGCGAGAGAGAGACAGGGACATCAATGATGAGAGAGAATCATTGATCAGCTGCCTCCTGCATGCCCCCCACAGGGGATTGAGCCCAAAACCCAGGCATGTGCCCTGACCGGGAGTCGAACTGTGACCTTCTGGTTCATAGGTCAATGCTCAACCACTGAGCCACACCGGCTGGGCAAAAAAAGGCATTTAAAAATTTATTCTTGGTCTCACCATCCTACGATTTCTTTCCATTTTTCTTCCTTTAACTTTTTATCCACATGTATACTTAGTTGTAATCACAGTTTATATTCCATTTCATGGAGGCAGTATAATATAGTGATCAAGATTTGGAGTCATACGTGCCTGATTTCACGTCCTATTTGCTGTTAGTCCTCGATCAGTCCTTTAACCTCTCTGAGCTTTATTTACTAATCTGCAAAAAAAGATAATAGGACCTAAGGATACCTGGAAAAAAAAAGAGGTAATGTATGTAACTCACTTTGTACAGTTCCAGGCACATGGCAAGAGCTGAATGATTGTTGGCTGTTGTTAGTCTACTTTATGTTCATACAGTATTTCATTGAGTTATATCATAGGTTACCAGTCATGTCTTTATTTTTTACACTTTGGTTCTGTAAGTCAGTGATGTGCTCCCTTCATTGAGAACGTGTCACTATGAAAATCTCAGTGAGACTGAACAGTTTGCTTAGAGACTTAAAGCAGTAGCAGACACTCTTAGGTAGCACTGATTTAGATGTTTGTGTTATAATAGTTCTGTTAGAAATGGTTTTGTGGCCATTATGATTTTCTTAAGCTCAATTCCCAGGAATGGGATTAATAATCAAAAGGCATAAACATTTTTTGCGGTTCTGGATGTGTATGTCTCTTGGGTATTTGAAGTGATGTCCTTTCATTGATTTTAATTTTAATTATATGTCTAGATGCAGTCTAGAGAACCTTTTGAAAAAATAGCTTCCTCTTGTTCCTCTTTTTTTTGGTCAACGAATGTATTTATTTTACCTGAAAGTGGAAGCAGCCAACTACTATAATATTATTTACTAGAGGCCCAGTGCACGCATTCGTGCACCAGTGGGGTCTGTGCCCTCTTGCAGTCCGGGACTCCTCGGGGGGATGTCAGACTGTCGGATGTCGGCAGTCCAACATCCCCCGAGGGATGTAGTAGTGCGTGAAGTGGCAGGCGGCCAGGGAGGAGCCTCGGCCCGAGCCAGGCGCTGCACCACTCCTGCTCATCCCAGCCCCCCTGTGTCTGCAGCCATCGCAGCTCAGTAGCGCTGCTGCGGAGGCAGGAGACACTCGCACCACTGCAGCCACGCCCACTGTGGGAGTGCACTGACCACCAGCAGGCAGCTCCTGCGTTGAGCATTTGTCCCCTGGTGGTCAGTGCACGTTATAACGACCGGTCAAATGATCAACTGGTCGAATGGTTGACAGGTCGCTTAGGGTTTTATATAGAGAGATTACAGATGCATGTTTCTAGAAAATGAAGCTTTTTAATCAACTCCTTTTAAATGTTTATTTTTAGAATAACAGAAACAACAAATTAAAAATGTAGCAAAACCATTTCTAAACATTTTCCTTTGATTTTTTAACAGCTCCATTGAGATACAATTCACATACCGTACAATTCACCCATTTAAAGTATTCAGTCCAATGGTTTTTACTATAATCAGAGTTGTGCAACCATCACCACAATCAATTTTAGAACATTTTCATCACCCCCCCAAAAGAAATCCTATACCTACTTACAGTCCCCTCAAACTCCAGACCTAAACAGCAGTTAACCTCCTGTCTGTCTATATCAGTGGTTCTCAACCTTCCTAATGCCGTGACTCTTTAATACAGTTCCTCATGTTGTGGTGACCCCCAACCATAAAATTATTTTGGTTGCTACTTCATAACTGTAATGTTGCTACTATTATGAATCGTAATGTAAATATCTGATATGCAGGATGTATTTTCATTGTTAT
>NW_006297836.1:814931-816708 GCF_000327345.1 Myotis davidii
TTTCACATGTTGAGTAAGGCCAGACCTGCCTAAAATAGCTGCCCCATTGTCCATTCCCAGTAGCAGTGCATGCAGATTCCCGTTTCTTCACATCCTTGCCAAAATGTATGGTTTTTCTGGACTCTTGGTTCTGTGCCAATACTATGTGTCTATCCTTAGGCCAGTACCACACTGTCATGATTATTGTAGATTTATAGTAAATTTTAAAATCAGGAAGTATGAGTCTTCCAACTTTGTTCTTTACTATATAGATTTGCCTTTTCTGGACATTTCATATAAATGGAATCATGTAACATGTGGTCTTTTGTATCTTGGCTTTTTTCACTTACCATGATGATTTTGAGGTTAGCATGCATCAGTACTTCATTCCTCGTTATGGCTGAATATTCTGTTGTATTGATACATTTTATTTATCTATTAGTTGATGGACATTTGGGTGGTTTCTGCTTTTTAGTTATGAATGGTGCTTCTATGAACATTAGTATACAAGTTTTTGTGTGAGCATATATTTTCATTTCTCTTGGGTATATACCTAGGAAGATCGCTTTGGCTATCCTGAGTATCATTTCCATGAGAATTTTAAGGCAGGCTTGTCAGTTTCTGAAACCAAAATACTGGGATTTTGATAGGGCTCGTGTTGAATCTATAGGTCAATTTGGGTAATATTGACAGCTTTAGGATATTAAACTTCTGATCCATGAACATGAGATGCCTTTTCATTTATTTAGGTCTTCTTGAAGTTTGTTTTTTTTTTAAAGATGTTCTGTAGTTTGCCGTGTACAAGTCTTACGTGACAAAGACTATGCTTGACCAAAGGTTACACAGGCTCCTCTGAGCCCTCTGTTTGACCAGGCTTCATCCTTGGGCCCTGTCCTTGGCCTGCCTAAGCCAGTTTTAGCAAAGAATCCTGTTAAGTCAATCCCCTACCCTTGATATCTGATCACCCTTGATAGCTGACCAAAGTTCCTCATCCCCTACCTTTGATGTGTAAATCTTTGGCCTGCCCTTTACAGAGATGCTTTAGGCCAGTTTAGCAAGATTCCCTTCCCTTGGTTTCACTTCCTAGTAATTTTCCATGCACTGACCATCCCCTCACTCTGCTCCTCTTTTTTCATTATTGAGATATAATTTACATACAAAATCCTGTGAGTTTAAGGGGTACAACATGTTGATTTGATACATTTATATATTGACTAGGTTTCATGGGACCTCCACGTTTAACATTTTTTGCTTTTATTTAATTCTTAAAAATTTTTTTATAGTTGATACTATTACAGATGTCTCCCATTCCCCCCCTTTACTCCTCTCCTTCCAGCCCGTACCCACCCACTCCCAGGTCTTCACTCCCCTATTGCCTGTGTCCATGGACTATGCATATAAGTATATAAGTTCTTTGGTTTCTCTCTTGTGTGTCTTTAAGGCTTTCCTTCTAAGAGTCAATTAACAGAAAATGGAAGAAGTGATCACATTTTCTCTAGAAAACAAGTGCTTCTCCACCCACAAGCCCGCGATGCTCTCAGCCACTGGTCTCCCAGGGCTGAAGATGGCAGAGCCCACCTGCTGGGTGAGCAGGCCTGGTACCTGCCCCCCACAGCCAGTTGGAAATCCTGTTGTGTGGCATTTAAAAAGCAGGCACCTTATTTCTGTGGCAGGGGGTTCTGAGGGAAAAAAGAATCCATGCTCAAAAGGAAAAAATATTTCCATGTGGTAAGGAAAGTGCCTGGGAGAGTCCCCTCAGGTTGATTTTTCAAATATCGTTTGTCCTCACCCAGACCCT
>NW_006297836.1:816939-822172 GCF_000327345.1 Myotis davidii
AGTTTAAGGGGTACAACATGTTGATTTGATAAAATTAAATATTGCAGTGATTACCACCTTAGCTGTAGCTAATCTGTATCACATAAAGTACTTTCTGTGGTGAGAAACACTATTTAGTCTCTTAGCAATTTTGAAGTATATAATATAGCGTTGTTGATTATAATGAGTGGGCTGTGCATTAGATCTCCAAAACATATTCACCTTCTCGTTGCAAGTTTGTACCCTTAACAACATCTCCCCAATTTCTCCAACCCCCATCCCTTGGTAACCATCATTCTCCTCTCTGTTTCTATGAGTTTGGCATTTTTAGATTCCATATATAAATAATATACAATATTTGTCTTTCTCAGGCTGGCTTATTTCACTAAACATAGTGCCCCGAGATCCACCCATGTTATTGCAAATGGCAGGATTTCCTTCTTTCCCTTGGTTCAATAATATTCCTGTGTGTGTGTGTCTGTGTGTGTGTGTGTGTGTGTGTGTGTGTGAGAGAGAGAGAGAGAGAGAGAGAGAGACATATTCTTTATCCATTCATCCACTAATGGACACTTCGGTTGTTTTTCATGTCTTTGCTATTGTGAATTAGTGCTGCAGTAAACATGGGAGTGCAGATAACTCTTCAAAATCCTTTTTTTTATTTCCTCTGAATGTATACCCCCAAGTGGGATTGCTAGATCACATGGTGGTGGTATTTTTAATCGTTTGAGAAACCTGGTTGAAGCAATTTACATTTCCCCCAACAGAGCAAAAAGGGTTCCCTTTTCCTCCATTTGCTTGTATCTCTTGTCTTCTTGGTGATGCCATTCCAAAAGATGTGCGTTTTCTTTCTTTTCATTTTGCAGGCTCGGGGGTGGTTTTATTGACACTGCTTTGCATCTGCAGATTTCATTGCCTGTCCTTGAGCTGTGCAGGGTGGGGTGAGATCTGGAGAGCAGAGGCCCAGAGCCTTGGGGATTAGCCGTGAGGGAGACCAGGAGGGGCTGACGTGGCTGGTGGCACAGAGCCTGCCCTGAACACATTCCAGCTGATCAATCTGGTGATAGCCCATGGCGGCCTGCAGCCACGCAGCAGCAGACTGGCTCCACCTGTGGCCTCCCCGCCCCTCCCTGTGGGTTTGATTTGCTTGTTCCTGATGATTAGTGATGTTGAGTGTCTTTACATGTACTTGTTGGCCATTTGTATGTCTTTGGAAAAATATCTTTTCAGTTCCTCTGTCCATTTTTAATCAGCTTGTTTTTTTTTTTTTTTGTTACTAAGTTATAGGAATTATTTATATACCGGGTGTCCCCAAAAATGTATACACACTGTAACAGCTGGTAGCTCCACTTTGAAAATGAAATGCATTTTAATAAACGCTGCCTTTATAATTATTCAAAATGTGTGTATACATTTTTGGGACACCCCTTGCCCAATAAATGGTTTGTAAATATGTTTTTCCCATTCTGTAAGTCGTCTTTTCATTTTGTTGGGGGTTTATTTGCTGTGCAGAAGCTTTTTAGTTTGCTGTAGTCCCACTTGTTGACTTTTGCTTTGGTTGCTTATGTTTTGGTGTCGTATTCTAAAAAATATTGCAAAGACCAATGTTAAGTCTTTAGTCCAGTTCAAGTTAATTTTTTTTTTGAGTGGCATACAGTAAGTCCTCACTTAATGTTGTCAGTAGGTTCTCGGAAACTGTGACTTTAAGAGAAACAATGTATAGTGAAACCAGTTTTACCTTAAGCTAATTGATATAAACAAGAGATAAGTTCCTACAGCATATTTTGGTCACAAAAACATCAACAAACTTCTAAATAAAGACCCCAAACACTTCGAATATCAAGCATTGAAATAAACATGAGCTACACATACAATTAAGAAAGATTAATAAAAACAAGTAAAATTCTTTTTCAACCCACTTATTCCAGGTCAGGGTTGCACGTGCCTGGGACCTAACCTGGCAACTCAGGGTGCGAGGCGGGAACCCCCCCTGGACAAGGTGCCATTCCATCACAGGGCTCCCATAATGTTGACACTGCTCACTGGTCCTGCTTATATTCAGAGTTGAGCTCAATCTTTCCCCTTTTGTGATGGTCTTGACCCCCTACTGCTAGAGTCTTGAATAAAGTCTTCCTTACCATTTGACAAAGTGTCAGAATCATTTCTCTTTAATAGTATATTCTAACATTCTTCTTGCCTTGTTTTCAAGTATTTTTTTATGCTATTGTAAATGGAATTTTTCTCTTCCATTTTTGGATTGTTCACTGCTTATGGTTTTTATATGCTGATCTTCTATCATGCAGCTTTGTAGAACTCATTTTATTGCCTTTAGTGGATTGTTATGATTGTGTGTATATAGGATCATACATTCTGAAAATCAAGATAGGTTTAATTCTTCCTTTATAATCTGGATGCCTTTCATTTTCTTTCTCCTATCCAGTTGCCCACTCTAGAACCTCCAGTACAATGTTGAATAAAAGTGGTGAGAGTTGCCTGGCTGGTGTGGCTCAGTGGTTGAGCATCAACCTATGAACCAGGAGGTCACAGTTCAATTCCTGGTCAGGGCACATGCCTGGGTTGTGGGCTTGATCCCCAGTAGGGGTTGTGCAGGAGGCAGCCGATCAATGATTCTCTCTCATCATTGATGTTTCTATCTTCCCCTCTCCATTCCTCTCTGAAATCAATACAATTATTTTTTTAAAAAGTGGCCAGAGTAGACATCCTTGTCTATTCCTGATCTTAGGGAGTCTTTCACAATTAAGTATGATATTAACTGTGGTTCTCTACTAGGTACCCTTTATCCGATTTAGCAAGTCCCCTTCTATTTCCTGCTTGTTGAGTGATTTGTAATGATAAGGTGTTGGATTTTGTCAAATGCGTCTCTGCCTCTACTGAAATGATCATATGGTTTTTGTCCTTTATTCTATGAATACAGTATATTGCAGTCATTGATTTGGGATAGTAAATCAACCTTGCATTTCTTAAATAAATGACACTGTATTGTGGTCTACAAGCCTTTTTATGTATTGCTGGATTCATGTGCTGGTATTTTATTGGAGATTTTTTTAAAGTCTATGTTCATAAGAGATACTGATCTGTTGTTTTCTTCTGATGTCCTTGCCTGGTTTTGATACCAGACTATTACTGGCCTCTTAGGGTGAATTGAGAAGTGTTCCCTCCTCTTCTATTTAGGGAGGAGTTTGTGAAAATTCGGTATTCTTCTTGCAGTGTTTGGTAGAATTCACCTTTGCAGCCATCTGGGTTTGGGCTCTTCTTGTTGCAAAATTTAAAAATTACTTGTTCAGCCTCTGTTCTGTATTAAATTTGTTGTAGGTCAGATTCAGATCTTCTATTTCCTCTCGAGTCTGTTTTGGTGGTTTGTGTCTTTCTAGGAATTTATCTATTTCATCTAAGGTATCAAATGTGTTGACATTCTCTTGTTCATAGTATTCTCTTAGGATCCCTCTAATTTCTCTGAAGCTGATAGTGATTCTTTCAGTAATTTGAGTCTTTCCTTTTTTCTCTTTGGTTAGTTTTTGCAGATTTGTCAATGTTGCTGATTTTTTTTTAAAAAAAAATCTTTTGGTTTTAATTAGTTTTCTCTATTGTTTTTCTGTTCTGTATTTAATTTTGTCTGCCCTGATCTGTATTATTTCCTTCCCTTGGCTGAGAACTCTCTTCCTGGTTATAGATTGCTGCCTTGTCACGGTGTCCTTGAATGGGGGCGGGGGGGAGGCAGGGAGAGGAAGAAAGAGAGAGACAGACCTCACGTTCTCATCTAAACCTAATGACCTCCCAGAGGTCCATGTCCAAATACCATCATAGTGGTGGTTAGGGTTTCAAGGCTTCAGTATAGGAATTTAGTGGAGGGAGGGGCACAAGTCAGTCTCTAACATCTTCGCTTTAATGTGGGTGTTTAATTTCCTTATATATTCCCTGCTATAAATTCCCTTCTGTGCACCGCTTTGACCTCATCCCATATGTTTTCCTTCTGTTGTTGATTTCTGATTTCATTCCATTCCTAAATCCCACAGCTAAGCCCCCCAATGTACATTTCTAATCTCTGCTCTCTTTCCTGTCTGTGGCTCACACTTTCCTGTTTGTTTTCTTATCTCCATTTTTTGTTGAAAACTGGACACTTTAGATAACATATTGCAGCAACTCTGGATACTGATTTCCAAACCCCGGAGTTTGTGGTTTGCTCGTTTATTTGTGTAGCGATTGTGCTCGGCTGTACTGTTTGAAGTCTTGTTTTTCCCATGGTGTTCAGCCTCTAATGTCACTTCTCCGAGGGAACAACCTTGGGCATACACACAGTCACCCTGAAATGACATGGCTCGTTTTGATTGTCTCTTTTCTTAATCTCCCTGGTATGCCTCTTTTTTTCAATATACTTTTATTGATTTCGGAGAGGAAGGGGGAAGGAGAGATAGAAACATCAATGATGAGAGAGAATCATGGATCAGCTGCCTCCTGCACGCCCTGCACTAGGGCTCGAGCCTGCAACCTGGGCATGTGCCCCGACCAGGAATCGAACCATGACCTTCTGGTTCATAGGTCAACGGTCAACCACTGAGCAACCCTGGCCAGGCTTCCTGTTATGCTTCTAGCTAGTCTGCTTTTGTTGGTGTCTCACTCTGCTGTTAACCTTCACCAAGCGCAGGCTAATTGCTCTATTTTTTCCCAATAGTTCCCTAGACTTAAATGTCTCCAGTCTGAGCTAATTAGATTTGGGCTCCCTTGTCTCTGTGGGCTGTCTTAGATATTTTTTCTTACCTCAGATGGTTCTTCTTAGCTGTCTCTTTCTTAGCTCTCTGTTAAACTTCCCCTGGCCTGTGGTTTATCTTGTGATTCTCATGATGCTACCACTGACATCTTACTTGCTTACCTCCAAAATCTCTATTGTTTTTTTCATATGTCTTTATTGATTTTATAAAGGAAGGGAAAGGGACGGAGAGATAGAAACATCCATGATGAGAGAAAATCATTATCAGTCGGCTGCCTCCTTGCACACCCCCTACTGGGGATCTAGCCTGCAACCCGGGCATGTGCCCTGACTGGGAATTGAACCATGACCTCCTTGTTCATAGGTTGATGCTCAACCACTGACCCACTGTTTTGGCACTTAGTTCTTATAGAGTTAACGTTCTGTTACCAGTATGCTACTCCTAAATATTTACCTGAGAGAAGTGAAAAAATATGTACTAGAACATACAAAAACCTATGCAAATGTTTAGGGTGGTTTTATTCATAATTT
>NW_006297836.1:822221-826770 GCF_000327345.1 Myotis davidii
GGCCAGGCTAAAATGTCTATTGTTTTTGACAGCACTCTTAGGCTTGCACTTCCCCACACTCTGCTCCAAATAAAACCTGTGCTCTTGCCCTAGCTGGTTTGGCTCAGTGGATGGAGTGTCGGCCTGCGGACTGAGGGTCCCGGGTTCGATTCTGGTCAAGGGCACGTGCCCCGGTTGCGGGCTCGATCCCCAGTGAGGGGCGTGCAGGAGGCAGCCGGTCATGATTCTCTCTCATCACTAATGTTTCTATCTCTCTCTCCCTCTCCCTTCCTTTTTGAAATCAATGGGAAGGACAGTAACTGCTTCTCTGGGAGGGACACACTTGCTCTATCTATGGAGTCTTGGGTAACCCTGGTCTTCTTGGCTTGCCTCTCCCAGCATGGGAGTGAGTTGGGGCAGGGACACTCAAGGTCCAGTATTCCTGGCCTGCCACCTGAGGTAGAGCTTCTGACCTGTGTGGTGGGGGCTAGGTAGACGACTGGAGCCCTAGACCTCTCCATCATGCTTTGCCAGAGTAGAGCTTCTGCATCGTTAAGCCTTAGATGGGGCAGGGTGGGAGGAGAAAGGGTGATGACTTGCCCCTACTACCCCCTCCTGGGGAGAGAGTGTAGTCTTTGCCTGGGGCCTGAGGAGAAAGACAATCCCCAGGCTTTACTTGCCAGAAGTAGAGCCTCCATCTCCCTGAGCTGAGTGACGTATGGAGCAGGTAATAGCTCAAATGCCGTAGACTCTCACTGTTCTTACTGAGAATTTGTTGATTTTTTTCTTGTCTAAATGTTTCTTCATTTGGTTATGTCCTTAGGACAGTCACAGTTTTCAAAGACTTTAAATATATTTTATTTGTTTTAGAGAGGAAGGGAGAGGGATAAGGAGAGAGAAACATCAATGTGGGGGAGAAACATTGATCAGTTGCCTCTGGTATGCACTCTGACCAGCCAAGGACCTGCACCCTGGGCATGTGCCCTGATGGGAATCGAACCAACCACCTTTTGGTGCTAGGGACGATCCCCAGCCAACTGAGCCACACCGGCCAGGGCTCGAGACTTTAAATGGTTGTTGTTGTTTGTTTGTTTTTAAATATATTTTTATTGATTGCAGAGAGGAGGGCAAAGAGGGAGAGATAGGGGAGAGAGATGGAAACATCAATGATGAGAGATAACAATTGATCGGCTGCCTCTTGCATGCCCCCCCCACTGGATCAAGTCTGCAACCCCAGCATGTGCCCTGACTGGGAATCGAACCATGACCTCCTGGTTCATAGATTGACGCTCAACCACTGAGCTGGGCTGTTGTATAATTTTTGCCAGATACAGACTTCTGTTGGAGAGAGGGTCTGTGGAGCTCCTCAAACCACAGTTCTCGCGGTGTCCAACACTCACTTTAACAGTGTCTTTTTTCACTCTCAGATTATACTCTTAATTTAGGGGTTTGGAAACTACATCCCATGGATCATATCTGGCCTATTTTTCCACATAATGTCTCCTTGGAACAGAGTCATGCCCATTTGTTTACATATTGCCTGTCTGACAGAGTTGAGTGATTGCGACTGAGACTGTTTGGCCCACAAAGCCTAAAATATTCAGCATCTGGCCCCTTTACAGAAAAAAAAAAAACTTGCCAGCCCCCACTTCAGTTGATAAGCTTTACTAATATATTTTATTAATTAAACATAGAAGTGCTTCTCTAGTAAACGTGAGCTCTCCAGCAGACCAACCATAATTAAAGTCAGATTGGGCTTAAAGCAAAGATTAAAAATAGCACGTCTTTAATATAAACATGTTATTTTCCGTTTTTCCAACATTTTCAGACCTGGTAGCTCAGCGAGGAGAAAGATTGGAACTATTGATAGATAAAACAGAAAATCTCGTGGATTCGGTAAGTACAGGATATGATCGTATTTTTCAGGAAGTAAAGTACAGAAGCGGTTGATGGCTAACTTAAAGGGGAAATGTCTTAAATTCCATACTGTAGTGTGTTTTGTTCTGACCTATTTATGTGATTACATTATGATTACGAGGATAACAATGAGGCATAGAAAAAGAGCCACAACCATTAATAGCCACTAAGGAAGCTTCGGTTTGGAAAACCTCCTCAGTTTACAGAAACAATTTTTCAAGCTTTGGATTGATGCCTACATCAGTTAGCACCTCAACTGCACATACCAATCTGTTCTCTGTAGGTTTTATAAAACGTGAAAAAAGAAATTTTCAGGCCACTTATGACCCAGTACGAATCCTGAAGTCTGGACAGTTGCAGTCACTTTCTTGCTTACTGTGACATCTTTGTTTTTTTAATCAATATATTTTATTGATTTTTTTAGAGAGAGAGGGAGAGGGATAGAGAAATAGACACATTGATGAGAGAGAAACATCATCGATCAGCTGCCTCCTGCACGCCCCACACTGGGGTCAAGCCCGCAACCCAGGCATGTGCCCTGACTGGGAATCAAATCGTGACCTCCTGGTTCATAGGTCGACACTCAACCACTGAGCCACACTGATTGATTGGGCTACTGTGACATCCTGAGCTTTCCTTATATCAAGCAAGAGGCAGGGATTGGGAAGGGCCACTGAGCCTTAAAGTAGTCAGTGTGTCCCCGTGACCTACTTATGCTACAGTGACGTGTGTCTTGGCGTTCTCCATCTGGTTAGTGGATGAAGGTTGTGAGGGAGATGACGGATATATGGTGAATACCAAGTGGGCAGAGATCAGTTACAACTTTCATCTGTATGATTACAAATGTAACTGCAGAGTGGAGGTTTACACCTTGAAACAGATCAGTGAGCGCTCATGTTCATGCTCACCAGCCACGGGATCACAGTAGTTAATAGCACAAGCTCTAGAGTCCAGCTCCCTAGGATTGAATCCCATCTCTGCCTCTTCGTGGTTGTGTGACCTTAGGAAAGTTACTTAACTATGCCTCGGTCATCACCTGTAAAATGGAGATGTACCTACTTCATAATGTTTTGAGGCTTAAATAAGGCAATGTATGCAAAGTGCCTGACAGTGTCTGGTACATAGTAAGAGCTATTTAAATATTTTGTTTGCTATTTTACAGGAACATTGGTTAACAGTAGGTCTTAGAAGGATAACAGTTTTTTCATCAAAGCACGTGGTAATTAGAGGAAGGGTGGTGCCATATAGGAATAAAAAACCCCAGGGTTCTGTAATGGCTCACTTTAAACCCATTGCTGGGGTGTGAAGAGGGCTCATACTGCTTACCGTAGACCTGGCAGCATCCTGCTTTGGGGAACTAATGATTATGAATGACCGTTTCTACCGGGGAAGAGAGGGAAGGGGTAAAGATCACTGGGGCAAAACAATGAATGAGAGTAAATATTTTGGAGGTATTGCTGCAAATCAACCATATAGTCAGTGCCAGGGTTCAAACAATTCATGTTTTTTTCTAGTCTGTTACCTTCAGAACAACCAGCAGAAATCTTGCCCGAGCCATGTGTATGAAGAATCTCAAGCTTACTGTCATCATTATCATCGTATCCATTGTAAGTTTTTGTCTTTTTTTGCGTGTGATTTTATTTTTTTAAATATATTTTTATTGATTTCAGAGAGGAAGGAAGGGAGAGAGAAACATCAATGGTGAGAGAGAATCATTGATCGGCTGCCTCCTGCATACCCCACACTGGGAATCAAGCCAGGTATGTGCCCTGACTGGTAATTGAACCGTGACCTCCTGGTTCATAGGTCGATGCTTAACCACTGAGCCACACCAGCTGGGCTAGTTCTTGATTTTAAATGAAATGCTTCTAATATTTAATTTATAAGAATGACATTTACTATGAATACTTGTTGGATTTTTATTGTCAAGTTAAAGAACTTTCGTTTTGTCTCTAGACTGCTAAAACTTTTGATCAGGAATAGGCATTTAATTTTAGGAAATGCTATTTCTCTACCCAATGAATTGATAATGTAACTATTTACATTTAATATTAATGTATTGAATTACATTAATAAATGCATTTATAATTAACTATTTTATTTCTGGGATTGATACCAAGAGGTTATTATGTAGTATTTTTAATGCATGATGAGTTCAGTTTCCTAATATTTATTTAGTAGTTCTCTTATCTATAAGTAGAAATTAGTCTATGTGCCATTCTCCTACTGGCACCCCTCAGTGAACAGATATTGGACCTCTTTGAACTATCCTGCATGTACAGTAACCTTTCTAGTATGTTTAAACTCCTTTTTGCATTACATTCCAGGAGAATCATTTTGCTAACTCTTCCAACAAAATAAATTTACTTTTAGCTCTGTTCATTCTGCTATCCACCTCTGATTGATTTATTTCTTATAATCATGTTCTCAATTTCTAAGACGAAAAAGTTTAACTTGTTTTTTCACGGAACTTGTTTGTTCACAAATGCACCCTAGCCGGGGATTTCTCTGGACGTATAATCAGGGCGATAGCGTGGGGAATTGCATAGCTTACGTGACGGTGGGCGCCAGCTGGGCAAGTCCCACATCTGTCGGGCAGGCTGTGAGGAAGGGCCGGCTGGCCCTCTGACGCAGGAAGAAGCAAGCTGTAAAT
>NW_006297836.1:826799-830300 GCF_000327345.1 Myotis davidii
TCAAGGAAACCTCAGCTTTGCTCGGAAGGCCCTTTCCCTGATTGAGTCAGGCTCGTTCAGATTATGTAGGATAACCAGCCTGAAAGTCAACTGATTATGAGTTTTAATCACATGTGCAGAAGAAAGCAACGCACTGTACCCTACCTAAGTTGACACATAAAACTGACCTCTCAGAGATACAGTTGTTTATATGTAATGCGTTTTTTATTTTTATAGGAATTATATAGCTATTTTTTATTTCATTTCTTCTTTAAAATATATTTTGATTGATTTCAGAGAGGAAGGGAGAGGGAGAGAGAGAGAAGCATCAGTGATGAGAGAGAATCTTTGTTTGGCTGCCTCCTGCACACCCCACACTGGGGATCGAGCCGCAACCCGGGCGTGTGCCCTGACCGGGAATCAAACCATGACCTCCTGGTTCATAGCTCAACACTCAACCACTGAGCCACCCCGGCCAGGTATGTCATGGCCTTAAATGTCTTCTTGCTCAGGATCCTCAGGTGGCACATTCTAGGCTCCTCGGCTTTTTTTTCCCTTCCTTCTTCTTGGCTCTGGGAATTTAGATGAATTTATGAAGCTGGTTTGTTGTTCAATTCACATTGTATTTATTGATTACTTATTACATGCAGAACAGTACTGTACATGTAATACCAATCCTTGCCAAAAGGTGTTTTCACCTAACATATTGTACTTCAGCTTTAAAAGTCCTTATGTTTCACCTGGCAAGCAACTTTATATCAAATTGGAACATGTGTGTGTGTGTCTGTGTGTGTGTGTGTGTGTGTGTGTGTGTGTGTGTGTGTGTGAATGAACATGATATGAGGGGTTTACTCTATTCATTAATAACCAGAATTTTCTGTAAACCACCCCCCAACATTGGTAGAGAAGTAAGGCAAAACACTTTGATGACTTTTGGGAGGGGGAATTTATCAACTTTTTCCCCAAGCATGTAAATAATTAAATCAGTCACTTCAAGGTCTCAAAATGTAATTTAAAGCCAAACAAAATGACTAATTTAATACAGTGGACCTAATGTCTAAAATAAATCTATTTTTTGGAATGTAGTAGCATGAGCAAGCATGTACACTTAAAACCTGTATGATTTTGGGAACCAGTGTCACCCCAATTAGATAAAAATATATATATCATGATTTCAAATTACAATATTCTAAAGAGCAAACACATCTATAAGAGGGCTAGTGTTTTTGCTTTCTTTTATCATCAGCTTGCCTTTGATTTGGTAATTGTGATTATTGTGTCATTATCCACTGAAAAGTTAGTAACAACATTCTTGCTCATAGGTAATATAAATGTATTGCTCATGCTTTTTCGTTTTTATCCTAATAATGAAAAACTGATCTGTGTGTAAGACTAAGGATGTACTTAATAGTAAAATCATACTTAGAGGGAATTATTATTTGTGATCTTTATGACTATTAATGATGTATCAGTAAGAGTTGGTTATATAAATGGATTCTTTCTAGTTTCTGGTAAAGAGAAACAATCCCATTGCTTTGTCTCCCACTGAAGAAAGCATAGTGGAATTCAAATCAGTGAGAATTGCCCAGCTGGTGTCGCTCAGTGGTTGAGTGTTGACCTATGAACCCCTTTGATTCCTGGTCAGGGCACCCATCCGGGTTGTAAGCTTGATCCCCAGTATGGGGCGTGTAGGAAGCAGCTGATCAATGTTGCTCTATTGTTGATGTTTCTGTCTCTCTCTCCCTCTCCCTTTCTCTCTCTCTAAAAATCAATGAAAACAGTTTTCAAAAATTCGGTGAGAATTATATCAGAACGGATTGTTTTAATTCAACATCTAGCTTTGAAAATACTAGATTAGTGCATTGTATTATTACATAACCACTACTCTGATAGGACCAGTATTTGTTAGTCTTTACAGTGTTTTAGATATTATTTAGGAGCCTATGATAGATTCAAGAAAATAAAATTGCCTCCTTCCTCCCTCCAGGTGTTCATCTATATCATCGTGTCACCTTTCTGTGGTGGGTTTACATGGCCAAACTGTGGGAAGAAATAAAGACAAGTTAACCAAGGACATGCAAGAACAAGAAGTTAAAAGTTCCACGCGTCTTAAGCCTTTTCACACTGACAGATGGTGTCTGCCAGTCTCTTGAACCCTCCTCTTTCTTTTTCTGTTTATAATCTTGTTCTATGCATCCAGATTGATCTCTGTCCTGTCAACCAATTTATTCCAATACTCTTCACATTGAGCCATTCATTGCAGCAGTAGCCTTAATGGGCTTTTTGTTCGTTTCTTTGGTTAACTACTGTCATCTCCTTAGAGAAATATTTTTGTTTGTAATTGCACAGAGCTGTCACCAAGGCAGAAAGCACCAGTCCTGGGAGCTATCTCCTGTAACTATAGGCGCGTTTCGTGCCCGCACGCAGAAGTGTGCGAGACACAGATAGTGTTGCTAACATCTCATCTTTGTTTTGTTTTGTTCTTGAAGGGTTTTAGGTGCTCCAAAATGATATACATGGAGACCCATTGTTATTTGGGGAAGTGTAATGACACTGCTGGTGCTGCTTGCTTCTAGGAGCCCGGGCAGGTGAAGTATTAGACACTTTATCTCATCAGATGGGGAACCTTTTGCTAGCCCATTGGAAGCACAGGGAATCATCTTTGACCTCCTAGTATTCACTTTCCAGAAGAAAGCTCTGACCATTAACAAACCTCGCAGAGCCTGATACTCTCTGTTTCCCCATCACAGTTGAGTTGAGAAGAGGCTAGTGTCAATGTTATTGAAGGATATGTTGTTTGTATTTTGTTCTTCAATTGCTATTTAGAGCACCTGTATCATTAATGGGATACGTCATGGAGGGACGCCAAAGGAGGAGAGAATCACGGCGAATATGTTGGCACGTTTGCTGGACAAAGGGAGGTAGCGTGGGGACTGTTTGCCAGTCTGGGAAAATCCCAAGCAGAACATAGTCAATGGTCAACTGCAGGGTTTGCTGTTGAAAAACAGTCTGGGCATTCTTTGTGGTTTCGTCAGTTCCTCAGCTACCTCGTTTTGAATAATCCTTTTGTGAAGTGAGAGTAGGCAAGATGAGGTCTAGAAACAATACAAGACAGCTTGGCGTTCATTGAAATGCACTGTAAGAAAACGAGTCCTACTGTTTTGGCTACTCTGACATCTGTTAGCTGGTCTGCACCTTGAATGTGTATCTGAAAGGACATTTGCTGCCCAAGATCTAATTGCATTTATCATAAAGTGCCAGGAAACGGAAATTAAATTACATTTGATTATTTTCCCAACAAAAGAACAAATTTGGTCAATAAACCCCAGCCACCTGTTTAGCCTCGTCATGTGCCTTGAAAATATATATATATATATATATACCCGGATTCATTTCTTTGACATGTACGTTAGGGCCCCTGGAAGTCTTCCTGGTGATCAGACAAAGCACGAATGTTTTTCCAGTCCTGTTTATCAACACTAAGGCCTTTTAATTACATCAGCATTTCCTATTGGGAAACAC
>NW_006297836.1:830399-849115 GCF_000327345.1 Myotis davidii
CCAAAGAAAAAGACTTACAAGTTACTTCCCTTTCTTGTACACAACTGAAAAGAACTGATGTGCATGTTTTAGGGATAAATTCCTCAACAGTCCCTTGATCTGTTTATGTATAAGAATGCTTTTAAAAGCACATATCTTGTTTTGAATGATGCACAAACTGAAGGCATTAATAAAATTTCAGAGTAATCTGATGAGTTGCTTGTGTTAGAATTTCTTCCTGGAATCTCATTTCTTGCAATGACATTTGCCATAGTTTACAGAATAAAGGTATTTTACTTATGCTGAAAATACATTAAGAAATATGACTTGTACCTTGGCTGGTGTGGCTCAGTGGGTTGGAGCATCGTCCCTTTCACCAAAAGGTAGTCGGTTTGATTCCAGGTCAGGGCACATACACAGGTTGTGGGTTCGATCCCCGGTCAGGGCACATGCAGGAGGCAACCAATCAATGTTTCTCACGTCAATGTTTCTCTGAAATCAATTTAAAAATGTATAAAATGTATGACTTGTAGCCTTTCAGTACAGAACAATAGCATTGTCTTGGGTTTATCAAATTTCTACAAAACCAAGGCACAAAGAACTTAATAAAATATGGTAGGTCATACTGAAAGCAATGAAAGATCCTGAAATGGCCATACAGCCTCCACAGCCATCATCCTGAGACCACGGTTGAGACATAACAAAAGAACCCCAGGGATTACAAGTATGTCTCTCTACCTCAAACCCTTGGCCACAAGGTCAAACAGGGTCACAATCCATACGTTTCCTTCAGAATGAATGGATACGGCTTCCATCAGATAATGGTTTCTCCCTGCTTAGCTCTGCGCGTACCTATCCTTCCTGACCTTGAGACTGACGACGGAATTGGGTTGCTTCCCAGGGTATGGTGATGGAAATAGATGCAACAACAATAACAGCAGCCCTAGACCCCCCCGCCCCCGACACACACACACAATGTTCTACATCAGAAGCAGGTCTCTTTCTGACATTTCCATCTTTTCAAGAAGAATAAAGGGGGTGAGTGGCGGTGGTGATTCAGTTTGTATTCAATGGGGAAAACAGCCAAGACAAGTGTTACGGAAACGAGTGGCTTAATGCAGGAATCAAGTTTACACAGGTGTGTGACACTGAAGGAAAGGCCTAGAGCAGTGGCTCTCAACCTTCCTAATGCCGTGACCCTTTAATACAGTTCTTCACGTTGTGACCCAACCATAAAATTATTTTCGTTGCTACTTCATAACTGTAATGTTGCTACTGTTATGCATCGTCACGTAAATATCTGATATGCAGGAGGGTCTTAGGCGACCCCTGTGAAAGGGTTGTTCGACTGCTAAAGGGGTCGCGACCCACAGGTTGAGAACCGCTGGCCTAGAGGGAGCCATCAAGGAATCAGGAACTGTGCTAAGCATGGCGGTGGTGGACAGCTTGGAGCTTGAGAAACCGGAGGGTTGCTGTGTATCTATTTGCCAAAGTGGTTGTGAAGATTGACGGGGAAAGGTGTGTGGAAGCCACAGCCTCAGTAGACCTGATGCCCAGTACCTGACTTGCACTCACATGGGTCACCGGGGTCAGTCATCAGGATGAGCCGGATATGGAGTGAAGGCAATTGAGAAAAACCTGGGGTACACCAGGCACCTCAGCATCTTCACGTCTGATCGCCATAACCATCAGACTACTGGCCTCCACTTCCCTTCTTTCCAGGTCTCACACACGTTCATTTCACTGGAAAAACATAATCCTAATCGGGTACAGGGAGAGGAATTTCTATGAAGTTCCCAGCTTCTGGCAAGAGCCGTGGTAGCAGACCAGGAAAACCAAGTTGTTCCCATAGCCCTTCATTATATCAATTTAATTCCTTGATCTCACAGAGAAAGGCTATTCAGATAGGTTAAAGCCTTCTTTTGGTCAGGATACATTGTACAAAATTATTTTGGGTTCTTGCTGTTTATTAAACAAAAACATTATCTGAATCCAAAATACGTTGTGATTTTTAATGTATCTCTTTTCCAAAGACAGAAGCTTTGAGTGTACCACGAACAACAACGTTGCCTTTTCAGCAAGTGCAGTTGCTACTTGCCATTGTGGGAGGAAAGCAGAGAGCTCCTGGCCCTAAGTGAACCCCTTCCTTCTTGGGCCTCAGATTCCATACCTCCGCAGTGGGCCATTGGTGGTGTGGAATCTGCTTTTCTCAACCCACAAGCTGTTCTCATGCCCAAATCCAGCACCTCCGCTTTCCCGTGGGAATTCCTCATCTGCTTCCAGTCTGAACAGCTCTGATGGGTTCCAGGATGAGAATGTGACCCACACCTGGCCAAAGGGAATGTTTGATATTCTTATTTTTACTTATTTTTTTCATTCAGTTTTATTTTGTATTAGTTTCAGGTGTACAGTGTGGTGGTTAGACAATCATATACTTTACCAAGTCATTCCCCTGATATTTCAGTACCCAACTGGCATTTAATTTTTTAAAATATTTTCTTAATTGATTTCAGAGAGGGAGGGAGGGAGAGAAACATCAATGATGAGACAGAATCATGGATCGGCTGCCTCCTGCACACACCCCACTGGGGATCAAACTCACAACCCAGGCATGTGCCCTGACCGGGAATCGAACCGTGACCTCCTGGTTCATACGTCAACGCTCAACCACTGAGCCACCCTGACTGGGCCCAACTGGCATTTTAAAACTGTGACTTTTCATGGATCCCAAGGGAAGGAGACCCCCTTCCCGGTGAGTGGGGGTCAGCCCAGCGTTGCTGAACACTCTCCATGTGGGGGGAGAGGCTGTGCCTGTGAACAGCACCCTCCCCCCCAGGCACTTAGCAGGATGGAGATTGGAGAGGGACCAGGTTCCACTGCAAGCGTGTGAGAACCCAGGCCTGCCAGGTCCTATCCCACTCTTCAACTTAACCCCTTGCAAGTCGTCATTTATTGCTACCTCTTTAAACACTGTGAATTTCTCTCACTTCCGTTAGTGTGTCCAGTTGCTAGCAATCGAAAAAGCCCGAGCTGACATATCAGAATTAATAATCCCAGAGACTTTGTGCTCAATCCCTCCACCCGCCCCACCCAGCTCGCTGCCGTCACAGCTGTCAGCCTGCTCTCTGTCTGTGAGCCTGTCTCTGTTTTGCTTGTCAGTTCACTTTGTTCATCAGATCCCACATCTGGGTGAAATCATCAAAAGGAAAACAACGATGGGCACGAACAACAGTGTGGGGATTGCCAGGGGGAGGGGGAGCAGAGGGAGGTAGAGGAGGGTATGAGGGGATAAGTGGTGATGGAAGGAGACTTGACTTGGGGTGGTGAACACCAATGCAGTGTACAGGTGACGAGCTGTGAAACTGTGCACCTGGAACCGGTATAATTTTGTCAACCAGTGTCAGCCCAATAAATTCAATAAAAAGGGCGGGGAAATCCATGAGACTCCCTCCAGTACGATGTTCTCACTGGGCAGGCTCAGCTCGGGGAGATGAAGACGTGTGTGGGGTTGAATCTTAGGGGAGCTGCTGAACAGTCCTGTCCCTGCTCTCCATCCTGGGAGAGGGAAACCCCAAAACAGTGAGAGGAGAACCAGTGTGTGTGGGGGGGAGAGGTCCCTGGATGTGGAATTCATCTGATTGTATTGCCCTTATTTTAGGGTCCAGTTTCCTCGTGTTTTAGTTTTACTAGGAAATCGCCCATTTCCTCTAGGTTTCCAGTTCATTTTCATACGTTCATCTTATGTCATTGTTTTATTGTTGTGAATCCTCACGCGAGGGTATTTTCCATTGATTTTTAGAGAGAGTGGAAGGGAGGGGGTGAGACAGAGAGAAAAACATCGATGTGAGAGAGACACATCGATTGGTTGCCTCCCACACACATCCTGACAGGGCCAGGGGCGAGCCTGCAACCGAGGTATGTGCCCTTGACCAAAATCAAACCCGGGACCCTTTGGTCCGTGGGCCAGTGCTCTAACCATTGAGCAACCAGCTAGGACTTATTTCACTTTTAACCTCTCCTGTCTTTCTGGTTTTTTAATAGAATTGTTACAATTAATGGACAAATACGGCTGCCTTATTATTCAGTGGAGTCTATATTTTATTGAGGTTCCCACATGCAGGCTCAGTCTCGATGCTGGTGCCTCCATCTGTTAAAGCCCTTTACTGATCATCCAACCAGAGAGAGAGGTTAATGCTGACAGCGGGGACCGGGTGGGCGACTGAATTGGGTGGTATGATGGTAATGAGGCCAGGAGAAGAAACTGGCCTGAGTCTCAATCCTGTGCTGATAGAGACTTTATTCTTTAGGCTGAGGGAGTGAGGGAGTCCTATACAGTAAACAGGAAGCGACTGGATTAGATCCGTCATTTAGAAAGATCAAACTGGTCACAGTGTGGAGGTTGGATGGGAGAGGGACAGGAAGCAGAGGGGATGCTGGCCTGGGCCGAGACAGGGACCATGTCTTTGAAGAGGAGCAGGTATGCATAGACCAGCAAGAGGCTGTGCTTAGTACTGTCCTGAGGGTAAAGCTAGCACAGATGCAAGAGTTAGGCCCGGCCGGCATGGCTCAGTGGTTGAGCATCCTCTTATGAACCAAGAGATCACAGTTCAATTCCCTGTCAGGGCACATGCCTGGGGTTGCTGGCTTCATCCCCAGTGGCGGGTGTGCAGGAGGCAGCCGATCAATGATTCTCTCTCAACATTAATGTTTCTATCTCCCTCTCCCTTCCTCTCTGACATCAATAAAAAATATATTTTAAAAAAGAGGACGGAGGGCTTTGGCTATTTGGACACTAATAGGAGAGCTCATTGTGTAAAAAGGAGACTGTTTGCTACATTTTGTATTTCTCTGGCCCCATAAAAGGTAAAGGACTAAGAAGGGAAGAGAGAGGGAGAGTGAGTGCTGATGTGTTGTAGAATTGTGCATCTGAAACCTGTATAATTTTGTTAACCAGTGCCATCCCAATAAATTCAATAAATTTGGGCAGGAGCTAACACATGCTACTTCATGAATCTTCACGGCCACCCTGAGAGGGAGCGATTGTCCCCATGTGGGACAGTCTGAAGAGGGCCATGAGAATGAGTCTTGAAATCCTGGTGATAACTTCTAGGGTCAAGGAAATCCCATTTTTTTGGTGGATTTGGTTGGCTTTTGATGCTTCTCTGAACATCTACAGAGAACCAATTAAGTTCATATTAATGCATATGTTATGAACCCTAACCCTAACACTAACCCATTGCCCACCATGTGCCAGGTGAGGAGACTGAGGTCACACAGCTAGTGGGTGGTAGGGCTAATAGTCAGCTCTGTGTTTTTTTCTTTTGTTTTGTTTTTTAAATATATTTTATTGATTTTTACAGAGAGGAAGGGAGAGGGATAGAGAGTTCTCTGTGTTTTTTGTTTTGTTTTGTTTTAATATATTTTATTGATTTCAGAGAGGAAGGGAGAGGGAGAGAGAGATAGAAACATCAATGATGCGAGAGAATCATGGATCGGCTGCCTCCTATACGTCCCACACTAGATATCAAGCCTGCACCCCAGACATGTGCCCCTGACCAGAATCAAACGTGGGACCTTTCAGTCCGCAGACCATCACTCTATCCACTGAGCCAAAACGGCTAGGGCTCAGCTCTGTTTGTCTGAGGCTCAGGCATTCCCCCATAAGGAAACCTCCACCCCAGACTCCTTTCTGAGCAGCTAGGAAGCTCTTGTCAATTGTGACATCAGAAGAAGGAATCATGGGTAGAAACAGCCCAGTGTTCTGGACCGAAGAACAGATTTTAAAAGGCCAGAGAATTTGCCTGGCTGTCGTGATCCAGTGGTTGAGCATCCACCTATGAACCAGGAGGTCACAGTTTGATTCCCAGTCAGGGCACATGCCCGAGTTGCGGGTTTGATACCCAGTGTGGGACGTGCAGGAGGCAGCCGATCCATGATTCTCTCTCATCATAGATGTTTCTATCTCTCTCTCCTTCTCCCTTCCTCTCTGAAGTAATAAAAATATTTTAAGAATAAATAAAAGGCCAGAGGCCAGGCAGGGTGTAGAAGTTGGGAACACATTGTTATAGGGGTCTGGACCTGCCCCAGCAGCCTGCCCTGGACCCACCCCATAAACCAGCCTGAGTGCATGGCAAGCTGAACCATTCTGTATGTGCAGATTGGATTCAATGACCAAGATTCAACCAAGATTCAAGTACAATGACCAAGATTCCACCCAAAGCTGCAAAGACTCTTTGGATTCTTCTGTTTGTCCACGATATTGTGTGTGCCTGTTCTTCTGGCCCATCTTGGCCATTGTGGTTCAGTTCTGGGCTTCAGACTGTTAGAATCAGTCTTCAGATGAAATACCTGTAAAATGGACGTAAATAATTGCCCCTGTCTCATCTGGGACATGGGGACAGTAGGTGAGATAAAGCATGTGACGAGCCTAAAGCAGAGTTATTTCAAAGTGAGCTTAATACCAAGGATCTGGATTCTCACTTGAAAGCCAAGTGGGCAGAGCCCCTAAGGCAGGGAAACGCTCTTTGCTGCCATCTGGTGTGCACTGTGGAAATAACACCGGAGTGCAAGTGACCAGAAAAGGTTATTCTCTGCTGCCATCTGGTGTACAGTTTGGGAATAACATCGGAGTAGAGGTCATCAGGATAAACAAGCTCTTGTGTGCTGCCCTCTAGTGTTCATCTTAGGAATAACACCAGAATGTAGGTTTTTCAGGAAAAGCTTTTCTCTCTCCTTTAAAAAAATCTTTATTGTTGCCCTGGCCGGTTTTGCTAAGTAGATAGAGCACTGGCCTGCGGACTGCAGGGTTCCAGGTTCGATTCCCGGTCAGGGCACATGCCTGGGTTGCAGGTTCGATCCCTAGTGGGGGGGTGTGCAGGAGGCAACCGATCTATGATTCTCTCTCATCATTGATGTTTCTATCTCCCTCCCTCTCCCTTCCTCCCTGAAATCAATAAAAATATATTTTGAAAAATTTGTAGCTCATATTAAAAAAAATCTTTATTGTTGAAAGTATTACATAGGTCCCCCTCTTTTCCCCATTAACCTCTTCCAGCCCGCTCCTGTCCCCCTCATAGGCCCTCACCGCCCCATTGTCTGTGTCAAAAAGCTCTTCTTTCTGCAAAGGCTTCTGAACCAATGAAGAATGTGTCAGACCTACCGCCATGCCCCAGGTTCAGTTATTTGTGATCTGGAAACTTCCCACTGGAATGTGGAGTCCTCAGGCAAAACCTGGCCCAGGGCTTGGCCCACCCTGAGTCAACTGCCTTCTCACCTATGCACACCTTATGCCACCCTCCCCTCTTGACTCCCTACTTTCCCCAGGTCAGATTTTGAACTAACTGTGCTTATACAGCGTATGTCAGTCACCACATCTGGGGGCAGTGGGTTGCAAACTAAAGATATATTTTGCATGTGACCCTAGCCGGTTTGTCTCACTGGATAGAGCATTGGCCCTCTGACTGAAAGGTCCCAGGTTCAATTCCTTGTCAAGGGCACGTACCTTGATTGCAGGCTTGATCCCAGGCCCTGCTTGGGATGCGTGCGGGAGGCAACCAATTCATGTGTCTCTCTCGCCCTGGTGTTTCTCTCTGTGTGTGTCTCCCCCTTCCACTCTCTCTAAAAATCAATAGAAAAGTATCCTCCGCTGAGGATTAACAACAAAGAATAGCACCCCCAGCACTCTCTATCCCCAACCTTGCTTTAAAAAACAAAAAAGATTTATTTTGCATGTAAAAGAGGCAGCCCAGAGGACCTAATCAAGAGGAACCCAGGTCTGATAGCAGAAATTTGGGTGTGAAAAGAACACAGAGAGGCCTGCACCAGCCAGACTGCGATCCCAAGAAAGAGCTGGGGAGGCAGGCTGTGGAGGAATCCAGAGCTCTGGCCTGGGGGCTGGGGCTGGAGGGGCTTGGGGACTCAACTCCAGGTAGAATATTTTCAGTAGGAGCTAAACACCAGGCTTCTCAGGCAGCTTTTCTGGACAGGCCTCCCCACCCCTTCCCACCGCTGTGGTAGCTGGACCTGTCTGGGGGTTGGGATAGAGTCCATCAGCTTTGCCCTGTCAGAAAGCATCTTGGCCAAGGCCACTCTCAGGTTTGGAGGGATGGCCTGGAGTGGGAACTTCAGGCTGGGGAGGGGGTGGGGGCTAAAGGGATATATGGGAAAAGAGTGAAGATTCAGCCAAGACACCCCCAAGAGATCCCACACCCACAGGCCATGCACACAGTCAACAACCATAGGCTGGTGACAGCTCAACACCCCACATCCTGTATTCTCCATTATTTCCATCTCTATCCAACCGACTCCGTCAAGTTTCATCATTTTCCATCACCATCTGGTTGTCTCCATCATTCTTGGTCAATGTCCATTTCCACCTACTAGGTTCAAGGTTCACTCTTTTCATCCCATGTCTTCAGTCTCTGACAGAACTGAGCTCCTGCTCCTGGTCAATCCTCCCCCCTTTCCTCTCTCTTCCTCCCTATCACTTCTTCACTCCGTCATTCATTACCTGCTTCGTGCCAGCTCTCACCCTTCCTCTACCTCATCAGCTTTGGCACTTTTTGTTGGCCCTCCTTACCCTTCCTTAATCTCAGTCTCTTTCCATCATTTTTCAATTATGCTGGGTCTTCCTCTCAGTCAACCTCTGACCACTTCTTTTTTTAAAATGTATTTTTATTGATTTAATTTTTTAAATATTTTTTTTATTGATTTCAGAGAGGGACGGGGGAGGGACCGTAGGTGGTTGGCGCGCCGGCCCGACCCTGGTCGAACTCGGGTCAAACTCCCTGTCGAGGGGACAGTTGGCATATAACCCTTTTATTATGGTATATAAGGTAAGTTTACACACTTGGCTGAAGGTATTCAATTTTAAAGCCGCAGTCTAGCTATGGGTAGTCAGCGGGGAGAGCTCATCAGTACTGTATCATTTGTTACTCGGCTTCTATTGTGTATTCATTACTTCTAAAGAGCATCTCATAAGGCTTTATAAATTTGTTAGTTGTTTTGTTTCTACGATGTCCTTTTGAGTCTCGGTTTCCTTCTTTCTGTTTACTATAGCCATCTGTTCTTGCGCGTTGTCCGCTTTCTCCATTAGCAGTCTTAATCACAGTTCTCTTTCACTCTCAGTGGGACAATCCCTAAATATTTGCCATGTCAGAGTCTGGCTGTGATGCTCACCACGTGGCTTCAGACTGTTTTTGCACATGAGCATGACTTTTAAGACCTTTAGTGTTTGGTTTTATCAGGCTAGAAATCAGACCAGGTTTATGGTTTTCTGTAGCTGTAGGTGTCAGAGGCTAAACTCCCCGCCCCCCTTTCTGTGGCTTTAGGTGTTGGGTTTCCCCAAAATCTCCATTTAAAATAAGATCTAAGCCTTGCATTTCTTTTTAGCTGCAATCCTTTGTTATGGTACAGGAGACCTATTTTTGTAATATATTTTGTATTGATTTCAGAGAGAGGAAGAGAGAGATAGAAACATCCATGATGAGAGAGAAGCATTGGTTGGCTGCCTCCTGCACGCCCCACACTGGGGATTGAGTCCACAACCCGGGCATGTGCCCTGACCGGGAATCGAACTGTAACCTCCTTGTTCCTAGGTTGACCCTCAACCACTGAGAAGACCTGTTGATATGGTGGTCGGGTGTGGGGGGAGTGGAAGTGTTCTATAGTCCTAGGATTAGGCCTCAGCATTTTAGTGACCCTCTGCCCCTGGTTCGTGACTTCCACAAGTACTTCTCAGCTTTTCTTTACCACTTAGTGAAACAGGAAGGATAAAGGGGGGTCGGAGTTTCCTATTATCATGCTCCCACTTTGAAGGCTAAACAAGGCTAAAGTTGGATACTTCCACTCCCACGGGTAGATGAGGCTCTGGTAAAATCATTTCCTTCAGAGGCAGGCCTTTGTTATGAAGAACGGAATACTCGACCATATATCAAAACACGTTGCTTCCCCTCTGGAACAATGCAGGCATTTTTCTATGGTCTTTACAATGAGAACCTGGACGGGTTTCTGGAACGAAACTCTGGAAAGAATGGAAGTCCCCCCCCTCCCCCAAGGCCGGGCTTCCAGGATTTTTTATCTCGTTAATCCGTGATAAATCTGTAGCAATTATTCTAAGTATTACTACCGGCCACTGGCTCCAGGAGCAGTTTCTGCTCCTGGGATGGTGCATTGGTCTGTATTTGCCTGTCTCTTCAATTTCCAGGGAAGTGGTTTGCCCTTGTGACCTCAATTTTCTGATAAACATAAGAATTGATTTTTCATCTTTCTTTTGTGTAAGAACAGGATGGCTGCTTTCCAAGCTCTTTACATGTAGAAGGGAAACCAGAAGGCTGTGCCCTTTTTATATGGTTTTTTTAAAAAAATCTTTATTGTGGAAAGTGTTACCTATGTCCCCCATTTTCCCCCATTGACCCCTTCTAGCCCACTCCCACCTACCCCTGCCCCAGGCCTTCACCATCCTATTGTCTGTGTCCATGGGTTATGTATACATATGCATACAGGTTCTTTGGTTGGCATACATGCATACAGGTTGTTCTTTTCCCATCCCCCTCCCCTGCCTTCCCTCTGAGGTTCAACAGTCTGTTCATGCTTCTATGACTATTTTTGACCATCAGTTTATTTGGCCCTTTAGAGTCCACATATGAGTGAGATCATGTGATACTTGTATTTCTCTGACTGGCTTATTTCACTTAGCATAATACTCTCCAGATCCCTCCATGCTGTCTCAAAGGGCAAGAGACCCTTCTTTTTTACTGCTGCATAGTATTCCATGGTATAGACGTACCACAGCTTTTTTATCCACTCATCTACTGATGGGCACTTGGGCTGTTTCCATATCTTAGCTATTGTAAATTGTGCTGCTATGAACATAGGGGTGCGTACACATTCAAGCACAAGCACTGTGATGAAGAACCAAAGCAGGTTCAAAGAGTGTTGTTTGAGCTGTGTTTAACCTTGACATCTTGGTCAGGACAAGTGGCTCCTGTGCAAATTACCCTCTATTTCCCTATTGAGAATAAAAATAGTGTTATCTGTTTTATCATTTTGTAAAAAATATGCTTTTATTGATTTCAGGGAGAGGGAGAGATAGAAACATCAATGATGAGAGAGAATCATTGGTCAGACACCACCTGCACGCCCTTCCCTCCCCCTCCCCTGGGAATTGAGCCTGCAACCTGGTCATGTGCCCTGTCCAGGATTTGAACCAGTGACCTCTTGGTGCATGGGATGGTGCTCCAACCAACTGAACCACCGGGCCAGGATGTTCTGGTGTTTTTAGAAGTGAAATAAATGAGCAGCCTAGTATATTCTTACTTGATCTGTATAAGTGGAAGAATTCTAGATTAAGTAAACAAAAAGCTAACTTGAATTTAAAAGTAGAGCACTCTTAATCAATTTCCAGGTTTGGGCCAGTTTTACAGATGAAGAAACCCTCAAATGAAGGAGATACTGGGTCACCTTGAGAAAGGACCCCACTACTCTACCCCCCAAAATACATACTGTAAATATTTCTCCCAGTATTTGTCAAAGGGAAAAAATCACCTTACCTGGGAAACTTGCACTGTGGAAAAGGAAATAATTAGAATTTTCAGGGATTTCTGAACACTGGTTCTGAACCAATACTATTTCCATGAGACCCAAAATGTTACCACACTCCTCCAGTCAGAGTAGTAGCATATAGAATTTTAGCTCAGGTCTATCTTATAGTGCCAGGGGTGGGGAACCTTTTTTCTGCCAAGGGCCATTTGGATATTTATAACATCATTCGAGGGCCATATAAAATTATCAACTTAAGAGGAACCAAGATGGTAGCGTAAGGTACAGACCTGTGCGTGCTGCCTCCCACAACAACATCGAGACTACCAACTATAAAAGAAACAGTTGTCATTCAGAACCATGGGAAAGCTGGCCCAGTGGAAGCTCTACAACTGGGGGTTACAAACTCTCGAATCCACTAAGCTTGTTTGGGGTGGGATTCTGAGGTCCCAGACCCCTTTGGGGAGAGGCGGGACGGCCTTGCAGTGGGTCAGAAAGCGAGGGTGGCTTTCTCATGGAGCTGCTTGCTGGCACTCGGGGATGCGGAGACATGGAGTCGCGGAGAGGCAAGGAGTCATGGAGACGCCATTGCTGTTGCTCCGCCCCGGTGACTCCCTGAGACCCCGCCCTACTCAATTTACATCCCCGCCCAAGCTGTGCCAGTGGCACAAAAGGAACCACCTGTGCTTTTGCAGCTTAACCCAACAAACTGTAGATTTCAACTCCTCACATCCATAAGGGACACACTCAAGAAGCAGAATCAGGTTCAGAGGAAGCCGGAGCTGGACCCAGCTGGGCCAGCGACATGGAACCGCTGTACCAGCAAACACACAAGCAGGTCCACCAGATCCGGTCTCACATGGGATGCCGGGAGACGGCAGACAGGCAGTCTGTGCACTTGGTAGAAAACGAAATCCAAGCAAGCATGCCAGATATTCAGCCACCAAGAACACCTGGAGATTTTGTCCAGCAAGGAGCCGCCCAACAAAAGACAGAATGCCAAACTTTGTGTTAACCAGTTAAAGTGTGATGTTCAGCACCTGCAGACTGCTCTCAGAAACTTCCAGCATTGGCGATACACAAGGGAGCAGCAGGAGAGACAGCAAGAGGAGCATCTGTCTCACACCTTCACCCCCAATGTGGGATGCGGTGCCCCCTGTGAGGCTGCGATGGCCGCCGCTAGGCTGCGACGGCCCCCATGAGGTTGTGCCGGCCCCTGTGAGGCTGAGATGGCCCCTGTGAGGCTGAGACGGCCCTAATGAGGCTGAGACGGCCCCTGTGAAGCTGCAACAGCCCCTGTGAGGCTGAGACGGCCCCTGTGAGGCTCTGACGTCCCCTGCAAGGCTGTGATGGCCCCGAGGAGACTGCGATGGCCCATGTGAGACTGCGTTGCCCATGCAACGGCTCCTGCAAAGCTTCAAGAGACCCTTCGAGGCTCCGACCCCTGTGAGGCCAAACATAGGGACACGTCATGGATGGAAATAGCTACATTTTCCATGTGTATGACTCGGCAACAAAAAGCGTACACCTATGGATGAGGACAGTGTGGGGGGGAGGTAAGGGCAGAGGGTGGGGTGGGAACTGAGTGGAGGGGAGCTATGTGGGGAAAGAAGGGGAACAACTGTAATAATCTGAATAAAGATTTATTTTAAAAAATAAAAAATAAATTATCAACTTCAAAATTAGCCTACTAGCAGCAAAAAAAGAAGGATGTCTTACCCTTTGAGACAGCATAGAGGGACCTGGAGAGCATTATGCTAAGTGAAATAAGCCAGTCAGAGGCCTGGTGCATGAATTCGTGCACCAGTGAGATCCCTTGGCCTGGCCTGGCCTGTGGGATTGGGCTGAAACCAGCTCTCCGACATCCCCCAAGGGGTCCCAGATTGTGAGAGGGTGCAGGCCAGGTCAAGGGACCCCACCGGTGCACAATCGGGGCTGGGGATAGACATAGGAGGTTGGTTAGCTGGGGAGGGACCGTGGGAGGGCTCCAGGGCATGTCTGGCCAGTTTCACTCAGTCCTGATCAGCTGGACCCCAGCAGCAAGCTAACCTACCAGTCGAAGTGTGTGCCCCCTGGTGATTAGTGCACGCCATAGAGAGTGATTGAGCGGCCTTAGTATATCATTAGCATATTATGCTTTGATTGGTTGAATGGGTGACCAGACAACCGGGCACTTAGCATATTAGGCTTTTATTATATAGGATACTCCATAGAATCCCCACATTGTTGTTCTAACTTGTGCAATGAGAGCTATCATGGTGAGAAATGCCACTTAGAAGCACTGCATTGCCTCTACCTAGGAAAAAAGTAAACCAAAAGCATAGTGCATCCCTGGGTATTGCTGAGATTAGTGCCACCATCAAGGAATTGAAGGGTGCACAGTGGTGATACCCACAATACACCCGCTCATGTTGCCTGCTTGGCCCAGGCAGAAAACATACGGACCTTGGAAAGCGACAGTGGATTGCTGTAATCTCAGCAAGGTGCTGATGCCTACTCAGCTGCTGTACCAGGTTTGCGCAAATGTACGCATCTCCTGGTATCTGGTATGCAGCTATTGATCTTTTAAATGCCTTTCCCAGCCCGGCTGGCGTGGCTCAGTGGTTGAGCGTTGACCTATGAACCAGGAGGTCACAGTTCGATTTTGGTCTGGACACATGCCCCAGTGTGGGGTGTGCAGGAGGCAGCCGATCAATGATTCTCTCTCATTATTGATGTTTCTATCTCTCTCTCCCTCTCTGAAATCAATAAAAATATATTTTAAAATAAATAAATAAATGCTCCCCCCTACACACACACACACACTGTCGCCATACAATGATGATATTGTGTTTATTGGACCTAATGCACAAGAAATAGACACTATTCTAGCCTTATTGGTAAGGAATTTGCATGTCAGATGGTAGAAAATAAGCCCAGCCAACATATAGGGGGCTTTTACCTCAGTGAACCATCTAGGGCTCCAGGGCTGGAGGGCATGTCTAGATATCTTTTCTAAGCTTAAGGGTAAATGGCTGTATTTGGCTCTCCTACAACCAAAGGCGTGACACGAAAACGAGTGGGTTTCTTTCGATTTCTCACTGCCTTGTTCTATTCCGGCCTATTTACCAAGTAACAAGAAAATCTGCTCGTTTTTTGTGGGAACCAGAACAAAAGAAGGTTCTGCCACAGGCCGACACTGTCAAGGAAAGCTTCCTGTTTTTGCCACTTGTGCCGTAAGCCCCAGCAGATCCAACAGCGCTCAGGGTGTTCGTGGCAAATAGGAGTGCTGTTTGCAGCCCGTGGCATCTCCTATAGGTGATTTATAGAAAAAAAAAAAACTTTGAATGTTGGAGCTATGTCTTGTCATCATCTGTAGATTACACAGGGGTGGAGACTCTTTTTTCCTGCAAGGGCCATTTGGATTTTTATAACATCATTCGCAGGCCATCAAAATTATCAGCCTAAAAACTAGCCTGCTGTATTTGGTCAAACATTTAATTACCGCACCTCCTCATGCCTTGGCAGGGCCAGATATAATGATTTCTCGGGCCTGAAATGGCCTGTGGGCTGGACGTTCCCCATTCCTTCTTTACAGGAAATTTTCTTTTGGCGCTCCTGGGCCTTAGTGGAGACAACACTTGAACATGGACCACCAAGTTCCCAGGTGTCTTCATGTACCAGTCATGAATTTGTGGTTGCCTGACCGATTCAGATATAAAGCTTTTTATGCACATCAGCACTCCATCATCAAATGGTATTTTTAGTATATTTGTATTGATTTCAGAGAGGAAAGGAGAGGGACAGAGAGATAGAAACATCAATGATGAGAGAGAATCATTGATTGGCTGCCTCCTGCACGCCCCCTACTGGGGGTTGAGCCTGAAACCTGGGCATGTGCCCTTGACCAGAATCAAACCCGGATCCCTTCAGTCTGTAGGCTGATGCTCTATCCACCAAGCCAAACCGGCTAAGGCACATTCATGATATTTTACAAGTATTATTTTTTCTCTTATATTGTGGTAAGAACACTTACCATGAGATCTATCCACTTGGCAAATTTTATTTTTTAATATATCTTTATTGATTTCAGAGAGAAAGGGAGAGGGAGAGAGAGAGAGAAACATCAATGACCCGTGACCTCCTGGTTCATAGGTTGATGCTCAACCACTGAGCCACCCTGGCCAGGCCACTTGGCAAATTTTAAATTATGCAACACATCATCGCTAACTATAGACATACAAATATCTAAAAATGGATTCATCTTGTGAAACTAAAAGTTTTTACATTGAAAAACAATTCCCCATTTCCTCATCCCACTAACACCTGGCAAACATCAAAATCTCCGTTTCACATGGCACACGTACACTGTCCTGCTTTTTGTTATCATTAACTAGAGGCCCAGTGCACGAAATTTGTGCACTGAGGAGGGGGGTGATCCTCAACCCAGCTTGCACCCTCTCCAATCTGGGACCTCTCAGGGGATGTCCGACTGCCAGTTTAGGCCCAATCCAGCAGTTGGACATCCCTCTCAAAATCCGGGACTGCTGGCTCCTAATCATTTGCCTGCCTGCCTGATTGCCCCTAATCACTTCTGCCTGCCAGCCTGATCACCCCCTAACTGCTCCCCTGCTGGCCTGATTGACGCCTAACTGCTCCCCTGCCAGACTGATCGCCCCCAACTGCCCTCTCCTGCTGGCCATCTTGTGATGATGTGGGGGTGGCCATCTTGTGGGAGCCATCTTGTGATGACATTGGGCGGCCATGTTGCGACATGAGGGTGTGAGGATCAATTTGCATATTACCTCTTTATTGTATAGGATACTAGGTGCCCAGCACACTATTGGAAATCGCACGGTGCTGCCCACCCTCAAGTTGCCTGGGATATTTTCCCATTGATTTTTAGAGAGAATGGAAGAGAGAGGGAAAGACAAAGAGAAACATCAGTGTGAGAGGGACACATCGATTGGTTGCCTCCTGCATGAGTCCTGACCTGGGCCCACAGCATAGCAGCCCCTGCAGCCTTTGCTGATCCAGCTCTGCCTCGCTCCCTGGGCCCTGCTCCCTGCTGGTTCTGCCCTGCCTTGCTCCCCAAGCCCCAAAGCCTGCTGGTCCCACCCTGCCTTGCTCCCCAGGCCCCACAACCTGCTTGTCTGGCCCTGCCTCACTCCCTGGACCCCTGGACCCCGCAGCCTGCTGGTCCAGCTCTTCCTTGCTCCCCAGGCCCCGCAGCAGCTGAGGCCGCTGCCAGTCCAGCCTTGCCTCCCTCTCTTGCTCTTGAAGCAGCCACGGCCGCTACTGACCAGGCCCTCTCCCAGAGCAGGCGCACGGAGGCCCCTGCTGCCCCGTCCCCAATGCTGCACGCACAACCTCCTGTCCAGTCGGCCTGTTATGGCATCCCGGTTAATTAGCATATTTCTCTTTTTGGGTACATTCTGGTCAATTCATCCTTATTGTACAGAAAAAAAATTACTTTTTTATCAAGTTTTCCAAAGACAGAGTAGATCACAAAGCTTAAGGAATTGAATATTCTTGCAAGGGAGTATATAACTTCAAAATGATTGGCCCGTTCTAGAAGAAAACAGCTAGGAATTAAGTTCAGTCACTTGAAATTGTTTTTACAATAATCAAAACATTCAAAACCTCAAGGCTCAGGATCCCATAGATCAGAGCCTACCTTTTTGAGAAACTTGGTTAAGTTTTAGCGAGTAGAAACAAGATGGGTTGTGACATGTATGCTTCCTAAAAACTAGGATAGATTTTTACTAAATAGTGGTATATCTGATGGTATATGTTTCTTAAAGGTCCAAATGCAATAAATAAAAGGAAAAAGAAAAAAATATCTCAGTTTCTACAGCAAAATGAGATGCCATTACACACCTATTAGAATAGTTGATCTGGAATGCTGAATACATCAAATGTTGGTGAGAATGTGGAAGAGCAGGAACTCATTCATTGCTGGTGGGAATGCAAAAATGTACAGCCAATTTGGGAGACTGTTTGGCTTTTTACAAAATGAAACATACTCACAATCTTAGTATCCAACAATCATGTTCCTTCATATTTACCAAAATGAGTTTCAAACATAGCCACACAAAAACCTGCACACTTGTTTATAGCAGCTTTACTCAGCATTGTCAAAAGTTGGAAGCAATCAAGATGTCCTTCAGCAGATAAATGAATAAACTATGGTACATACAGACAATGGAAAATTATTCAGTGCTAAAAAGAAATGAGTCATTCACGAAAAGACACGAGGGAACTGTAAATGCATACTGTGAAGTAAAAGAAGCCGATCTGAAAAGAATACATAGTGTATGATTCCAACTAAATGAAATTCAAGAAAGGCCAAAACCATGGAGAGAGTAAAAGATCAGTAGTTGCCAGGGGCTGAGGGAGGGATATATAGTCAGGACACAGGAAATTTAGGGCAGTGAAACTACTCTGTATGGTACTATAATGATGGACATATGTCATTATGTATTTGTTCAAACCAACAGCATGTAGAATACCAAGAGTGGACTGTAATATAAACCATGGCTTTGACTGTTTATGAAGTGTCAAAGTAGGTTCATCAATTGTGATAAATGTGCCACTCTGATAGGGGATGCTTATAATGGGGGAGACTTTGCAAACATGAAGCCAGAGTTACATAGGAAACCTCTCTATATTCCCATAAATTTTACAGTGAACCCAAAGCTGCTCTAAACAATAAAGTCTTAATTAAAAAAATCCCTGCCTCTATGAGTTTGACAATTATAGATTTTATATAAATGGAATCATACAGTATTTGTTATTCCGTGACTGGCCTGTTTCACTGAGCATAATGTCCTCAAGGCTATCCATGGTGATTAGCAAGGAAGGATTTTCTTGTGTTTTAAGGCTTTATTCCACTGTATGCATATACCACATTTTCTTTATCAGTTTATGTTGATGGACATTTAAGTTGCTTTTACATCTTAGCTATTGACAAGAATGCTGCAATAATCCTGGGAGTGCAAATATCTTTTAAAGATCTTGATTTCAATGCTTGTGGATATATTTTATTTATTTATTTATTTATTATTATTATGACCACATTTTTTATCAGTTTATGTTGATGGACATTTAAGTTGCTTTTACATCTTAGCTATTGACAAGAATGCTGCAATAATCCTGGGAGTGCAAATATCTTTTAAAGATCTTGATTTCAATGCTTGTGGAGATATTTTATTTATATT
>NW_006297836.1:850530-855302 GCF_000327345.1 Myotis davidii
GACTTGCCACACCCCCTTCAGGGTGGGGGTCCCCGCTGGATTGCCTGGCCAGCCTGGGTGAGGGGCTGAGGGCCGTTTTCAGCTTGGCCAAGGCTCCCATTGGGGACCCTTACCCCATGAAGATGTGGCCAGCATGGGTGAGGGGCTGATGGCTGTTTGCAGGCTTGCCACAGCCCCTTCAGTGTAGGGGTGCCCACTGGGGTGCCTGGCCAGCCTGGGTGAGGGGCTGAGGGCTGTTTTCAGGCTGGCCAAACCCTCTTCAGGAAGGGGGTCCTGCTGGAGTGCCTGGCCAGCCTGGATGAGGGGCTGATGGCTGTTTGCAGGCTGGCCACAGCCCCCAGCCACCCAAGCTTCCAGTGGAGGTGGCTGGAAGCAGGTATCTGGGATTTATTTGTCTTCTATAATTGAAATTTTGTTGCCTTGAGTGGAGACACAGCCACTGGCTTCCTCTATCACCGGGGCAACCAAGCCTCCTGCTTGCTCCAGCTCCGTGGCTGCTGGCCACCATCTTGGTTGGGTTAATTTGCATATAGTTGCTCTGATTGGCTGGTGGGCGTGGTTTATGGCATAGCGAAGGTGCGGTCAATTAGCATCTTTGTCTTTTATTAGTGTAGATTATTATTATTATTATTATTATTATTATTATTTAGGGAGAGTGGAAAAGAGAGGGAAAGACAGAGGGAAACATCGATGTGAGAGAAACACATCGATTGGTTGCCTCCTACATGCCCCCTGACCAAGGCCTCGGCCTGGGAGGAGCCTGCAACCAAGGTAGGTGCCCTTGACCAGAATCAAACCCGGGACCCTTTGGTCCGCATGCCGACACGCTATCCACTGAGCCAAGGGCTATGCTTGTGGATATATACCCAGAAGTGGGATTGCTAGATGACATGGGTACTTTTATTTTAATTTTCTGAGAAACCTCCATACTATTTTCATAGCAGCTGGGCCATTTTACATTCCCATCAATACAGTAAGAAAGGTTTTGATTTCTCCATGTCTTCATCCACACTTGTTATCTTTTTTTTAATTAGCCATACTAACAGGTGTCTGGCAATGCCTCACGGTGGTTTTGTTTTGCATTTCCCTGGTAATTAGTGATGCTGAGCATCTTTTCATATACCTGTTGGCATTGTAGGGTTCTTTGTAGGCATGTCTATTCAAGTACTTTGCCTATTTCTAGTTGAGTTGTGTTTTTTCCTATTGAATTGTACAAATTCCTTATATATTTTCAATATTATCCCCTTATGAGGTATATGGTTGCCAAGTAGTTTCTTCCATTACATGGGTTGTGTTTTTTCCTTTGTTGTGCGGAGAGGTTTTTAGTTTGAGACAGTCACATCAATCTAGTTAGATGTCTATTTTTGTTTTTGCTTGCCTGTGCTTCTGGTGTTATATCAAAAAAAAAAATCATTGGCCAGATTGATGTTCAGAAGTTTCCCTAATATTTTCTTCTAGGAGTTTTGCAATTTCAGGTCTTGAACTTGTTTTTACCTATTTTGGATTAATTTCTGTGAAAGATGTTAGATAAGGGTTCAGTTTCATAAGTGGATGTTTTAACAATATTAAATCTCCCAATCCACGAATATGTCCCTCCATTTTATTTTTGCCTTTTGTCTTTCATCAATGTTTAGCTGTTTCCCATGTACATTTCCTTAGTTAAGTCAAATATTTTATACCTTTTGATGCTATGGTAAATAGGATTGTTTCCACCCTAGGTGGTTTGGCTCAGTGGACAGAGTGTTGGCCCTTGGACTGAAGGGTCCTGTGTTGAATTCTGGTCAAGGGCATGTACCTGGGTTGTGGGCTCAATCACTGTCCCTGGTCCAGGCTGGTGCAGGAGGCAACCAATCGATATGTCTCTCTCACATCCATGTTTCTCTCTCTGTCTCTCCCCCTCCCTTCCACTTTCTCTAAAATTCAATGCAAAAATATGCTCCAGTGAGGATTAAATAAATAAATAGGATTATTTCCTTTACTTTTATTTTTGACTAGAGGCACAATGCATGAAATTCGTGCAAGAGTAGGCCTTTGCAGCCACGGTGGCTGCCTCGATCCCTCCCTTGCAGCCGCAGCGGCTGCCTCAATCCTGCAGCTGCAGCCCCAGCTTTGTCCAGGAGGTTGTCTGGAAGGACATCCAGACGGTCGTTCAGTCAATTTGCATATTATGCTTTTATTATTATAGTTGATTGTTAATGTTTAGATAAAACTGGTTTTCATATGTTGATGTTGTTTTCAGGAACTATACCGAATTCATTTATTAGTTCTAACAGTCTTTGTGAAGAGTTTTAAAATTTTTTTATGTACAAGAGCATGTCATCAGCAAACATGTTTCATATTGTTCTTTTCGAATGGATGGCTCTTATTTCTTTTCTTGCCTAATTGCAGCATTGTTCACAGCAGTAGTTATAAACTAATAGCAACCATTAGTGTCCATCCACTATAGGATGGCATAATCAGGTCATAATCACTTTGCTAAAATCATACACTGGAATTCTAGTCAACAATAGAGGCAAAGGGTCTATAGCTACTGTGAATGACATAGATGAAGTCTCTCAAAGTTGATACAGAATGGCAGAGGGGAGCTATAAAAGAAAGCAGGCAGTAAAATTTGGTTTATATAACTTCATATAAAGTGGGAACCTATTAAGAAAAGCACTGAGGCCCTGTCTGGTTTGGCTCAGTGGATAGAGCATTGGCCTGCGGACTGAAGGGTCCCAGGTTCGATTCCAGTCAAGGGCATGTACCTTGGTTGCGGGCACATTCCCAGGAGGGAGTGTGCAGGAGGCAGCTGATCGATGTTTCTCTCTCATCAATGTTTCTAGCTCTCTATCCCTCTCCCTTCCTCTCTGTAAAAAATTAATAAAATATATTTTTTTAAAAAAAGAAAAGAAAAGCACTGAGAAGATTATCACAAAGTCAGGATAATAACTATATCCATTGGGGAGGGAGTGGGTTGTGATTGGAAGGAATTCTAGAAGACTGGCAACAGTCTATTTCTTGACCTTGGTCTTGGTCACATGGGTGTTTGCTTTCATAAAGTATCTAAACTTGGCAGATAAGTTGTATGTACTCCTCTATAGCTCAGATTTTAAAAACACGTCCCCATCCTCCACTCCCCCAAAAAAGGAATACAAAGAAAAGCATGTGAAGTAGAAATTTTGATGAGGTTTGAATTGTTATGGATGAAAAACTTGATTTCCTAATCAAAGATCAGCAACTGCACATTATCATTAAAAGAGAGGGGAAGCAGGGATTCTTTAAACTCTAGGTACCCCATAATCACATCATGTCTCTAAACCTTTCTCTTGCCAGATATTTCACTCTCTGTTTATATCGATTCCCAACTCACTGATGACAAACTGGGGGAATCATCATCATCAATGATAAGATCATGAGACAGCACAGGCCAAATGCATTACAGTGAGACTGGGCCACTACAACTAAATGCAAGCAGGTGCTGGTGGTGGAGGTGAGGGTGGGGTGTATGACAGATGGCCATCTGTGCCTTCTTCTCAGGAGACTTCACTGCAGTGACTTAAGGTTTCACCTTATCACATTCAACAGCTGCTCCTGCCTGGAGACCTCCCTATGCTAGAGAATCTAGGCAGGGGTGGGCAAACTTTTTGACTCGAGGGCCACAATGGGTTCTTAAACTGGACCGGAGGGCTGGAACAAAAGCATGGATGGAGTGTTTGTGTGAACTATTATAAATTCAAAGTAAACATCATTACATAAAAAGGTACGGGCTTTTTTTTCAATAGTTTTATTCACTTCAAATGGGCCGGATCCGGCCCACGGGCCATAGTTTGCCCACGGCTGATCTAGAGTAAGCTGGGGACTGCCTTATTCTCATGTGAGACTGCAAGTGACATTGACAATGGCAGAAGCAATGGTGGGAGTGTAGAGTGGGTTGGTTTAGCTTGGGCACTGTACAGAGAGAACCTGGAGTGGGTTGGGTTTGGCAGATTTCAGTGTAGATGGCTTCATCCTCCAGGCTTTGCATTTCAAGGCTAAGGTGCTAATCTCTTTTGGCCCCATCTCTTACTGGTTCTAAACTCTGCACCAGAGAACTGCAACAAAATTGCCAGGAGGGCCCAGGTGGGTGTGGTTCAGCCATTGAGCATCCACCCAGGACCGAAGAGCTCACTGGTTTGATTGCCCATCAGGGCATATGCCTGAGTTGTGGGTTCGGCCCCAGGGTGGGGATTGCAGGAGGCAGCCAATCCATGATTCTCTCTCATCATGGATGTTTCTATCGCTCTCTCCTTCTCCCCTCCTCTCTGATGTCATTAAAGATTTATTTTAAAATATATGTTAGGTACCAAATTTTCCTGGTCAAGACGGTTCTGGACACGGAAGTTGTCCAGAAAGCAAACAAACAAAAAAGACACCGCTTTCAGACTTGCCAGCACTGTGGTAGATAAGGCTGACACATACTGTGTCCTCTGAGGAATACTGTGTCATCTACCCATCCATCCAGTCAGCCATCCGCCCATCCGCCCATCCGTCCATCCATCCATCCGTCCAGCCATCCGTCCATCCAGCCACTGATGGTTCACACGTGAGAGGCAGTGAGCCCCGGCTGAGCCCCGGGAGGATGGGCGTTTGTGGCGGTTTGCACCGCGAGGGGACGAGGGGGACGTGAGCGGCATCCAGCAGACGGACCTCTGGGCACTGTGCCCCGTGGGCACAGGAGCCGTCACTGCCCTTCACCTGGGGGCGGGCTGCTTCCCTCCCGCGTGAGCTGTGTGTGTGCGTGTGTGTGTGCG
>NW_006297836.1:858603-859230 GCF_000327345.1 Myotis davidii
GGGGCTGCTGCTCTACCTGTGCCCCGAGGCGCAGTGCGGCCAGACCTTCGCCAAGAAGCACCAGCTGAAGGTGCACCTGCTGACGCACAGCAGCAACCAGGGCCAGCGGCCCTTCAAGTGCCCGCTGGACGGCTGCGGCTGGGCCTTCACCACCTCTTACAAGCTCAAGCGGCACCTGCAGTCGCACGACAAGCTGCGGCCCTTCGGCTGCCCGGCGCCGGGCTGCGGCAAGAGCTTCACCACCGTGTACAACCTCAAGGCGCACATGAAGGGCCACGAGCAGGAGAACTCCTTCAAGTGCGAGGTGTGCGAGGACAGCTTCCCCACGCAGGCCAAGCTCAGCGCGCACCAGCGCAGCCACTTCGAGCCCGAGCGGCCCTACCAGTGCGCCTTCTCGGGCTGCAAGAAGACCTTCATCACCGTCAGCGCGCTCTTCTCCCACAACCGCGCGCACTTCCGCGAGCAGGAGCTCTTCTCCTGCTCCTTCCCGGGCTGCAGCAAGCAGTACGACAAGGCCTGCCGCCTCAAGATCCACCTGCGCAGCCACACGGGCGAGCGGCCCTTCCTGTGCGACTTCGACGGCTGCGGCTGGAACTTCACCAGCATGTCCAAGCTGCTGCGCCACAA
>NW_006297836.1:860464-864573 GCF_000327345.1 Myotis davidii
CGGCTCCTTCTTGGTCTGAGCCCGCGCCCTTCATTCCTCGCCACGGGGCTGGCGGCCGCTCGCTCGTTGGTTCGTTCCTTCCTGGCGCTCGATGCTAAGGTGTTCTGGACTGTGTGTGACTGCGGCCCTTTCTCTCGGGCCCGAGAAAGAACACGGCCCCGGGCCACGCCTTTGCAGGTCTCAGCTCTGACCTTGAACCTGGAACTGTCGAGTTGAGTGACCCTGAGCAAGTCACTTAACCTATCTGAGCCTTAATGTCCTTATTTATAAAATGAGGTGGTTTGAATAGATTGCTTCTGAGGTCCTTTGAGCTCTGTGGTTCCTTGATAATATACTTCTTTTCATAAAAAAATGACATTTTCAGTAACGGTGTTGCATGTACTTTTTTAAAAAACGTGCATAAAATACACAATTATATGAGCATCTATGTTTTTGGTGTCCAACTTAAGCAGTTATTAATTCATGAACAATCTTGTTTAATCTCCACTTTAACCCTCTTGCAGTATTATTTCGGAGTAAATATCAGATATCACATCATTTTATGGTTGAGTTCAACCATTAATACTCAATATATAGTTCTATACGTTATGGGTTTTTTTTAGAAAAAAACTACAATTCCATTATCATACTTAAAGTTAACAATAACTTCTTAATAGTAATAAATGTTCAGTCCGGGTTTCAATATCCAATTTTTTCATAAATGCTAGGTTGTTTTAATATTTTGAATAATTAGAATACTATTAAGTCTCTTAAGTGTCTTCTTTATTCTTTTTTAAATTAAAATATTAACTTTTTATTTTTCAATTATATTTGTCATACAACATATTTCACTGTACAACATAGTTACCTGCCATTTATATAAATTACAAAGTGATCACCCCCAGAAGTGTCTTGTTCATCTATATATTTCCCCCTTGCCTACTTTTCTTGCAGTTTTATTCCTTGAAAAATTGAGGTGGTTTTACATGTAGCATTTGCTACAGTCTTAAGTTTTGTTGATGACATCCCCCTGGTGTTAAGTTCCTCTTCCCTCTGTTTCCTTAACTTTATAGTTGGAGCTAGGGAGTTGGTCAGACTGGAAATATGACTTTTTGTGCAGGCATGTTTTATAGGCTGTGTTGTGCTCATTTATCAGTAGCACATAATGTCTGGTGTTAATTTCGAGATATCCACAGCTGCTGCTGTTCATTGCATTAATTCATGATTACTTGTGCTTCTGAATATCATGAATTGTTCTTGTAGAGTTACTATTAGCGGAGGAAGATATGCTGTTTAAGGCATTTGTAAGAGATTAATAGAAATATTATTCAATGCCAAAATATTTTCTTAAGTAATGATAGAACTAGCGAGAAAAAAAGATAACAAAAATATGTTGGCTGCCCTCACCATTTATCTTTCTGACCTCTTTTGAAATGGGAGGCTTCCTTGTAGAAATGGCCAGCCAGGTCTTTGACATGAAATGGACCCAGGGTCAAATTTGTGATGGATAAGTGGCCTTGAATAAATTAGTGTCACAAAGCCTCAGTTTTCTAGCTGTCAAATGGTCCTAGCAATGCACACACATAGTTAACACACCTTAGACTTTTCCAGTTATATTAATATGTAAAGAAAAAGATATGTGTTGGTGTATTTTGATGAACTTACATAATCTTTTTACCCTCTTATTCCTTCCTGCTAGAAGGGAAACATTGGAGTAATTTAGTCCTATTTATGTTCAGACAATAAGGTTTTTAAGGGTTAAGGTGAAGCAGGATAGGGAATCTATGTATTCCCTCCAATGAACAGTTGCCTCCCCAGGAGTGTCTGTGGGGAAATGCTAGGAGACATTCCTCACAGTTACTTCCACATCCCTCTCCATTAGATCAATTTGACACCGTCTTCGCTCTGTTTCCAAAGTCAGACTTCACTGGGGCTGTGGATCCTGCTGTTGATGAGTCACTGATCATGGAGCGCAGGGTTCCTCCTGTCTGGTCTGGAGAGCTCATTGTTTGCACTTGCCCAGAGTTGGAAGGAAAGATTGAATTTGAATATTGTGTAAATTGTCACCTTATGTGAGTATAGCATTTTGAATTTTTTTCTTATTTTTCTCTTTATTGATTAAGGTATTACATATGTGTCCTTATTGCCCCACTGCCCCCCCACCCCCTACTCATGCCCTCACCCCCCTGTTGTCTGTGTCCATTGGGCATTTTGAATTTTGTGGAACATCTTTACAACAGGTAAAGATGAAAAAGTCATATTTGTTATTCAGAATGACCCTGTGTAGTAGTTTTGGCAAAAAAGTCTGTGCTTTGGCTCATGTGACAGTTTAGCCAACTCACATTCAAAGTGGACTTTAGCCAGTGACTTCCAGCTTTAAAAAAAAAGAAAAAATTCTTTTCACCTCCCCCTTCCCACTCATCCAACTTTCATGATTCATTCCTGTGTTATAATTAGCTGCTGTTTTCCACTTTAGTTGGTTTATTACTTTCTGCTTTCTTCACACTCCACTCCTTTGCATGCACATTCCGGTTCTTGCCATGCTTTTCTTTTTTCTTCTTAAGTAGTTAGATCTCTTCCTGCCACTATCCCTCAGACATTTGCCTCACGGCCCATTTTCTGCCAATGATAACATTTGCTGAGTATACACTGCAGTTCTGTGTGTACAGTAAGAAGTTATTTTCTGAGCTTAGATGATAATTTATGTGTATGTGATATGACGCAGATAATAGGTTATTTTCTATACTGTTCAGATGAGAAGTAAATTTCGGTTTCATTATTTCCATTTTTTAAAACGTTTTTGCAAAGGAGTTCTGCTAATTAATACTTGCTCTAGTTTCTTAGTCCAATAGTGTTTGCATGTGAATGTCTATGGATGACAGTTATTGTAGCACTTTGGCAGTGCACTAAATATTTCCACTTTGAAATGTTTCTGTAGTGTGTGTGTTGCGTATACACACATATATTTTTACAGTGGTTGTATTCATTTATTGAAGAACAAAAATTAGTCATACTTTTTGCTCAGAATTTCATTGTCTACTTACTCAATTATTTTCTCTTTGCTTTAGAAATATTTATATTCATAAAGTGCATTTCAAAAAATATTGTCAATCATTAAAACCTCTTAAATAGACCACTATTTTTCATGTCTGACAGATATGTGTGTTATGTATTAAAATGAACACACAAGTAGCAAACATTAAATAAATTATTTAAACATGAAAAGAACTTAATACTGTGACTTAATTTTTAATTTCTTAAACCAACTTCTTTCCAATAAAATAATAATAATCTATATTTTTAATACTCCTTGCTGGAATTTTCAAAGGACAAATGTTGCTTTTTTCAAAACAAACCATTTATTTATCTACTAGAGGCCCAGTGCACAAATTTGTGCATGGGTGGGGTCTTGAGGGGGGTGGGGAGTGAGGGGTGAAGGCTGGGACGTGATTGGCCCTCTGGGTGGACAGTGGTGCTGTCGGGATCATGCAGGTGGCACTGGTGCCTGGCCAGTTCTCCAGAGATTGGACCTGCAGGACTACTAAGGGAGTGAGTGGCTGCCACCAGGCTCTGCCACCAGGCTGGTGGGCCGTCAGGATGGGTCAGTCAGCTGAGCGTCATTCCCACTGTGGGAGCACACTGACCACCAGGGGGTAGCTCCTGCATTGAGTGTCTGCCCCCTGGTGGTCAGTGCGCATCATAGCGCCCAGTTGTTTGGTTGCTTGGCTTTTATATAAATGGATGAGCTCAGTTTCAAGTGATTTCTCTTTCAACATCATTTTCTAGAAAAATGGTGAAGCCTTTATAATTTCAGTGAAAGCAATTTAATTTCTGTTGGTGGTGGCATTTTAAATAATGGTACATGTTTTAATTTAATCCTATTTCTCAGTTATTGATTTTTATTTTAAAATGGACACAAGACACTGTGGGGGTGGGGTAAGGGCATGTGCCGGGGGTAGGGGAGGCCAGGGGAAGGTCAATGGGGGGAAAAAGGAGACATGTACTACTATGTGTAATACTTTAAACAATAAAATAAAATTTTAAAAAATCTTGCCAATTGAAAACACAATAACATGATGACTTAAAAAGAAGTCTGATTCTATGGGCTCTGTTGATCATAAGTTAAAAAT
>NW_006297836.1:864625-866580 GCF_000327345.1 Myotis davidii
GCTTTAATTTCCAGGTAGTATAATTATTATAATACAACACTTGAGTAGAAAAACATGGAACATGGATAGATTATGAAATGTATTTGTCTCTGTGACCTAAACTCTTTTTTAAAATATATTTTTACTGATTTCAGAGAGTGACTATAGAAAACTTAGAATTATACATATTATCACAATTTTTTTAAATTAAAATTACATATATTGCTCTTGCTTTATTTCTGTAGGCCAGCACCAATCTGGATGTTACATTACCTTTCTAGTTTACTGTGCATTAAAATGAGCTTGGCAGTTTCTGCTGTCCATTAAGTGTGTTTTCTACTACTGATTTTCTTAACTGTGTTTTTATTGATTTCAGAGAGGAAGTGAGAGGGAGAGAGAAATAGAAACATGAATGATAAATCATTGATTGGCTGCCTCCTGTACGCCCCCTACTGGGGATCAAACCCTCAACCAGGGCATGTAGACTGAACTTGAAACCCGGGCATGTGCCCTGACCTCTTAGTTCTTAGGTCGATGCTCAACCACTGAGCCACGTTGGCTTTAAAATGGACACAAGACACTGTGGGGGTGGGGTAAGGGCATGTGCCGGGGGTAGGGGAGGCCAGGGGAAGGTCAATGGGGGGAAAAAGGAGACATGTACTACTATGTGTAATACTTTAAACAATAAAATAAAATTTTAAAAAATCTTGCCAATTGAAAACACAATAACATGATGACTTAAAAAGAAGTCTGATTCTATGGGCTCTGTTGATCATAAGTTAAAAATATATTTGCCTTGGCTTTAATTTTACCAGGTAGTATAATTATTATAATACAACACTTGAGTAGAAAAACATGGAACATGGATAGATTATGAAATGTATTTGTCTCTGTGACCTAAACTCTTTTTTAAAATATATTTTTACTGATTTCAGAGAGTGACTATAGAAAACTTAGAATTATACATATTATCACAATTTTTTTAAATTAAAATTACATATATTGCTCTTGCTTTATTTCTGTAGGCCAGCACCAATCTGGATGTTACATTACCTTTCTAGTTTACTGTGCATTAAAATGAGCTTGGCAGTTTCTGCTGTCCATTAAGTGTGTTTTCTACTACTGATTTTCTTAACTGTGTTTTTATTGATTTCAGAGAGGAAGTGAAAGGGAGAGAGAAATAGAAACATGAATGATAAATCATTGATTTGGCTGCCTCCTGCACGCCCCATACTAGAGACTGAACTTGAAACCCGGGCATGTGCCCTGACCTCTTAGTTCTTAGGTCGATGCTCAACCACTGAGCCATACCGGCAGGGCCATTATATTCAGTGTTAATTCCTGTAAGTGGAAAACCTTCGCATAAAAATATGACATGATACTCTCAAGCTTTAGCCTCTTCAGGGAACCTGTCTGAATGCTGGATTGACATCTGATGACTGCCTCTACCTGTGGTAAAACTGACTGACCCACTGTTACTCTTGTTAGCAATTTTTCAATCATCCCCAACTTTACTGTAGATTTTACAAAACCCCTCTGCAAAGCCACTATGGCAGGAAACATCCCCATTCAGCACACTCCTTCTCTACCATCAAAGTTGCCATCCAGTTAGTTCACACACCACCTAATGGGGAAATAATTAGTTATTAAGGAGGAGTTGTAGCCTCACATTTACCCTGTACAGGGGCTGTTTGGACCTATATACCTTTTCCCCTGTTTCTGACCAGTCAATGGAGCCAAGTTTGTATATCTTCATAAGATAAAATGTTTCCAATTGTTTAGGAAAAGTATATCATTTTAAATGTGAATCATTCCTTTTATCTTGCTAGAAGGATTTTTAACCCTATGTTGATATTTGATCAAGTGGAAAAGACCTGTATTTCAATTTAGAACAGTGTTTCTCAACCTTGGCTGCACATTAGAATCACCTGGGAATCTTCTTAAAATCCTGATTTCTGGGCCTCATCCTCCAGGAA
>NW_006297836.1:866619-867258 GCF_000327345.1 Myotis davidii
CATGGTAAGGGAAAATTGATGGCTAAGAAAAACTGTTGCATATGATCTTTATGAATATTTTAGAATGTGTATTGTCCTTCTCCCAATACCTTAAACGGAAAAGGGAAAAGTTCAAATATAAGAAAATTTGCTTCAGATAGGAGAATATCTTGACAGTAATTAGGCTGCCAGCTTAATGCTGCAATGTGTCTTACTTCACTCTCAGGGCTAATTACAGAGTTCAGTATTTGGAAGATTACTTCCTTTGTGAGTTCCTTGTCTTAACCTCATGTCAATGTTTAAAAATTGGAATGCTTTTTTTTAAATACAGAATTTTATTTAGAAAGTGCTTAAAGTAGAGAAGAAAAAAAAACCTGGTGGAAAGAAAGACCAGGTGGAAAATGGGTTCCAAATAAAAAGGAATTTTAGGGCAACAAAAGTCTAAAGGCCACAGAAGAGAAATAGCACCACTGTTACTTGAACAATGGCAAGTTACTTGCATTTTTGGCATTGTTAAGCACTGAATCTGGGTTTCTCTCTGAATTTCACACAGAGCATGCACTACACAACAATTTATTATAAAATACCTGCTTTCTACACACATTTTAGGACAAACTACCACCATCAACAAATCAATACAATTACATCAGGGGCCGAACA
>NW_006297836.1:868145-882221 GCF_000327345.1 Myotis davidii
TCATCAGAGAAATGCTCAATGATTACCAAGCTATTCAACTCAAATATCTCAGGGCTGAAAGACACCCTCTATTCATTCAGCCAACAATGCCTCTTGCAGAGATGCAATTGGTCAAGGACACCAAATGGCTTTAGAGAGCAACTTTTTAAATTTTCCCTCTGGGCCAAGGTTAGGCCTATGAAGATTCAAGCAGCTCTGCAAGGCCTGTGAACAGCAAGTTCTAAAGGTTCCAAGTTCTGGCCCTTCCTTCCCAGACACAAGGGCAACACACAAGCTCTCCTATCGGGTTACATTTTATATTTTGAAATATGCAAACGTAATTTAAATACTCTTAAGGCATTCATTTATTAAAACGTTCTCTGCCAAGATTTCACATTAGCTTAAAATTAAAATCAGTCTTTACATTTCACTACTGAGGTATCCACCTCAGCGTATCACATAAAAACACCTTCCCCAGCAATCAATGTTACCAGCATCCATATGGTGAGCCCATGGTCAGCCTCTTTGCTCCCTAAGTGAACCAACTAGATGGTAATACTGCTCTGCTACAAGGTAAACGCTCCTAACTCAAACTTATTGAAAAAAGAGTGAAACTTCTGCAAAGTGCACTTTAAGAAGAGGTACTTTTTGCTTATGGAAAGAAACCAGTGAGTCCTCTAAAAGTAATAAAAGGGAGTATTTTACAGTTAAGCACATGATTTGGAGTGAAGGATTCGGATGTTGCTCTGCTGGTGCAAGCTGTTAATACTCTTCTTATTACTCCTGTGGGCCCCTTCATCAGGTATCACAAAGCCTTCATCGGTGGCATAGAGAATGTCCACAATCCTCTGAATACAGGGTTGTTTTCCCCCTCGTTCTCCTGGCAAACCAATTCAATGTTCCTTAGCTGCCCAAAGTAGAAATCTCTTTCTTTCTCCAAGTCTTCCAGGGTAAGTTTCAATACGTTGACCTGCTGCGTCAGTTCAGCTGCTTCGTGGTCCCCATTGCCCACACCAGGATTCTTTGGCACCACACCGGGGCCGGCCTGAGGGGTTGCAGTAGTTCTGTGTGTCGCAATGGGCCTCTGGGGGGCTGCACTGCTAGAGCTGAGAGGTGTCTTTGGTTTGTTCATAGCTGGAGCAACAGGGAGGTAGCCACTGCAGTTTCTTGACCTTGTCCGGCAGCTACAGGGTCATAGTCTTTTCCATCATAGTTTGCATCAAAAAACTTCTTGAACCACTGAACGAATTCAAAATTGTCCTGAAACTTTCCTTTTACTAATCTGTCCACAGGAATTATTTTGTCAACACCCATCCTCTTAAAACCTGGTTGTAGTATTTTGCAGTTCTGGATGTATTCATGTTCTAGCTTAGCTTGAAATTTCACCTTCTTCAAGGCAATGGAGCAAGGGAACAGCATGTCCATAGACTGACAATAGGCAGCCCCTGAGCACAGCTGTTCGACCTTTGTCAGATTTAACTGCGGGGACTCATTGATCCAGGCCGGCATGTCATGTCGACTTAGGTTATCACTGGTGACTGACCTTAAATATACGTTCACTGCCATCTTCGGGTCGCGGAGGAACCACGTCCAATGCCGTGCCGGCTTCAGTTCCCCGTCTTCGTCCCGTTCAAACCGTCCGACCCTGCTCGCCCGCGCAATGACCTCACCTGGAATGCTTTTTAAGTGAAGTCAAAAAGAATACACCTAATGTTTACTTTTTAAATAAATTTTTATTGATTTCAGAGAGGAAGGAAGAGGGAGAGAGAGAAAAACATCAATGATGAGAGAATCATTGATCGGCTGCCTCCTGCACGCCCCCTAATGGGGATCGAGCCCACAACTCAGGCATGTGCCGTGACTGAGAATCAAAACATGACCTCCTGGTTCTTAGGTCGATGCTCAACAGCTGGGCAAGCCTAACTTTTGTTGTTGTTGTTGTTGTGAACTATTGTATGGACAACATTTAACATAATTTGAACATTCATATGCATATATGTATAATCCATGGACACAGGCAATAGGGTGGTGAAGGCCTGGGACAGGAGCGGGCTAGAAGGTGTCAATGAGGGAGAATGGGGGACATATTTAATACTTTCAACAATAAAGGTTAAAGTTTAAAAAATAAAAGTTTGGGGAAAAAATTAATAAAAATCTGGAAGGATTCTTTTAAAAAAAGAAAGTTAATGATTCTGTACATTGTATTATTGGAGTTAGAGTGTGTCATATTAGAATGGCACTTTCTTAGGGCAGAAAGAAAAACCATTCCCCCTTATATCATCCATCAAAATGGTAGTCATGCCCATACATTATCTCTTAGTGACTAAGAGAAAGAAATAAAGAGGCCTAAGTAGTTTGTCCTCCTTTAGTAGGTGCTACTAGTATAGAGGATACGTGAAAATAATGAGGCCTGTTTCTATTCACCAAGGAATTTCATTTAATATAGAAGGTCAAACTGTTATGTGACAAATAGAGAACAGTATGATTTCATTGGCAGCTGGTCTTAACTTCTCAATCATTTTTCCAGGCATACATTTCTACCAGAGACCTGGCTTTCTGGGAGAGAGGTTCATTGTACAATGCCAGCAATATTCTGTGACCTGGAAGTTCAGTTCATTGGATTCTTCAGAACACCTACCTTAGCCTAAACATTGTAATAAAACTATCAGATTTATAAAAATGGGTAAGTTGGTAAAGAAATGGAATGGTTCTCCCTCACATCTGAAAGCATAATGATATATTGAAAAGGAGAAAGTATTTAAATTTTCTTTTCAAATGGGGTAACATCTAGGTAAAACCATTTTGGGATAAATATGGGATAAATGCTTAGACATTTGGGGATTTTGCGTCTTACCCTTAACTGTTTGATCTGCTTACTTAATTGGTGGAATTTCCTACACATTAGCGCTATGTTCATAAAAATTTGTTTTATTAACCATTACAAATGTCACAAATAACTAGTTGCATAGTATACAGATTATTGTAGTTCTCTGTAAATCTGATATGATTCTGGTACTCCTATATATATAAATAGTGCTTTTTCTAAATGCCAATACTAGTTTATGTAATTAGCAGGTAAATCCTGTTGTATAACTTTAAATGTCATCAATAGGGCCATGTAAGACTATGGTTTTAATTATAGCTCCTGATTTGTCAGTTCCTTTACTTTAAACCATTCTTAGATGTTGCTGAATCTTGATCAATACAAAATGATGGCAGGTAGAATTTTGAGATTAATATGGGCTCTATTGCTTACTTGGAGTTGTAGGCTCATGGGCTGACCTTGCCACCACGCAGACAAAATGATGTGAAATCTAACCGGAACTGTGGGAATTGCTGGCTCAACAACTAGAGCCATTAAAGTCAGCAAACACCTTTAAACTCTTCAGCCAGGATAGTGCTTGACAATAGAATTATCCTTGATCACTAGTATTTTCTCACTCTCCAATGAGGAGTTTGTACAATAGAAACAATCTCCTTAAACTTCCAAAATCCCTTAAAGGGCATTCCAGTTTTGCCTTTAGCAATCATGGCTGGTTAGGATTTAAATTTTCTATATTTTCAGCTGGCTCTCAACTTGGCTTGGGTCTCTTTTAAGATCTGGTTTGTTAATTTGTTTAAAATTCTTCATTTGTAACCTATTGATGTTTTGTATAACCAGGTGCCTAAGCCCCCTAATAAAGACTTGAAAAATGTTTATAGGATGGATAGAAATGATCCATCAAGCCTCTGCATCCCCTCCATTTTTATAATCCACAATAATTAAAACATTTACTCCTGATGCTAACTACCTTTTGTGGATTAGCCCTGATTTCTCTTGATGTTATGCATTGAGAGTTTTTTGTTTTTTTTTATTTTATTGATTTTTCACAGAGAGGAACGGAGAGAGATAGAGAGTTAGAAACATCGATGATGAGAGAAACATCGATCAGCCGCCTCCTGCACATTTCCCACTGGGGATGTGCCCGCAACCCAGGTACATGCCCTTGACCGGAATCGAACCTGGGACCCTTCAGTCCGCAGGCCGACGCTCTATCCACTGAGCCAAACCGGTTTCGGCCATTGAGTGTTTTTGTTTATACATGAGCCCTTCCCATATTGACTTGGCCATTTTATAGGAGACCATAAAATTTCCTTGAATTTTACAGGTGCCTGAGAGACCTTTTAGAAGCAAATGGCTCTAGTGTTCTGTGGTCCACTGCTCAACCCTAGGAGTCCCACTGAGGGACTAGATGGACCCGGAGCAGTTAGCCGAACCACTCCTGCACTGACATGGGACAAGGTGACAGGTTTTTATCAAAAGGGGGATGTGGACCTTGAGAAGAAATATATCTACCAAGAAGGATTCCTCAAAGTTAACTGGGCACAAATTCCCAACGAGATTCTAGCAGGCATTGCCAACAGAAGCTTCTCACACACACTGCATTTCAGGGGAAAATCTTCAGACTGAGTTTTATGGTGTGTAGTCTTCGTGTTTGACTTATGTTACTCAACATTTTGTTTGCTTCAGTCATGCTTTTGCATATACAAATGGTTTATTTATTCTTGTACTGAATTCTATTGTATGCCTATATCATAGTTATTTTTATATTCTGTTTATGGGCATTTATGTTGTTTCAGTTTTGGCAAGTGGTTATATGGATGTATTCACTTTGTCAAAATTCATGGACATATATCATTATGATCTGTTTGTAATATATGTTATGGTTCATTTTAAAAAATTATAAAAATAGTAAGTTTTACAAATAAATGTTGCAGTATATAGTAGCTTAAAAATAATTCAAGAAATGATTAAAATATACAATCAGCCTCAAAGCTGATAACCTATAGGTTATCTAAATGCTTTTTGAATTGAATAATCCATTGATGTTACAACGGGAAATCAAAAGAAAAATGAATTAGCAACTTCAATGGCATGGATCAAAAAGTCACATTTAGTTTTAAAATACTTTAAAGATTATTTAGAGTAGAAATAATCAAAAGCACTAACTACTATGATCTGTTTTATCCTATATAATAAAGGGTAGTATGCAAATTGTCCCTTTGACCAGGAGGTCGTCCGGGAGTTCAACCAGGGTGCGGGGTCGGTTGCGGAAGGGAGGCAGTACCTGGCCGGCAGCCAGCAGCTGCTAGGGACCCTACCAGTGCACAAATTTTGTGCACTGGGCCTCTAGTATATAAAATAATTAACAGCATCTAATTTGACCATATATTGGCATTTCATCAGCAGGGCCTAAATTTGGAAATCTTTTCACTTCTTACTTCTGAAAGCCAGATGGTATCAGACAGACAGATGACCAATGTTGCAATAACATCTATTTGAAGTTTTCATATTGGAAATTGTAACTGGAAAATACTGAGCATATTTCAAAATTGCCATTGTGCGTTTACACAGATGTTGTTGACCAAAAACTCTTAGGAAAAACCAAAACACTTGACTATAGAGCAAACTTAACCTCTTTTTTTTGTTGTTTAAATTTTATTTTCTCATTTATGCTTTTGGGAACAATCTTCAATAATTTTTGCAAATCCAGGTAACATTTTACCTTTGAGATACCTTTCTTCCCAAAAGAATCTAAGGTAAAGGACAATCAGAATGACTTTGCAAAGAAGATCTCTGCACTGAGCCTTTACAATATTCAGTATAATTGGTATAGAGATTTGGCAGTGAAAAAGGACTACCCTTTTCCAATGTCTATTATTGAAATTAAATATCATACAAAGTCTGCCAAATTTTTAAGGTCTCCTTTAAAGATTTAATACTAAAATGGGCTTTAAAAGGCTATAAAATAGAGATTAATCAGCAAGATTGATAAATACGAAATCTGATTTAATATCAGAAATGAATCTTTTTTTCCAAAGAATTTGTTCTTCATTTCTTTCTGCAAGCCTTCTCTGTTTTCCAGTAAAGTATACAGCTAGCCTAGGTTTCTCCATTTTCAAAGTAGCCAACTTTCTAAAATTATAATTATGCACACTTACTTTCACAATGCTCCCAAGTTCTGTTTCTTTCTAAGTACATAGGAAAGTGACATTCGCCCGGCTGGTGTGGCTCAATGTTTGAGTGTTGACCTATGAACCAGGAGGTCACAGTTCGATTCCTGGTCTGGGCACATGCCCAGGTTTCAGGCTTGATCCTCAATGTGGGACATGCAGGAGGCAATCAATCAATGATTCTCTCTCATCATTGATGTTACTATCTCTCCCTCTCCCTTCCTCTCTGAAATTAATAAAAATATTTTTTTAAAAAGAAAGTGACATTTCCAAGTGAGAAAGTGAGTCCTCAAATTAAAAAAGAAACAAGTTTTACTTAATCAACATTTTAAAAGTAATAAACATGTAACATTTTTTTTCTTTAATATGTCATGGCATCTGATACAAATCTTATCGCTATTATTGGTAATTAACATTAATAATTGGCCCTATGAAGTGCTAGAACATAACGTGACTTAAGGGGGAAAATGTTGCATTTCCTTAGAAACCCCAAGTGCTAAATTTAGCATTAACTAGCTAATGCCAACATGAATTGGTAGGGGGAAAAAGCACTCACTGCGACCAGCAGCAAATATTCTAAAATTGGAACTAGCCTGGAATGAACTGCGGCTCTGTTCACTGAGTCACTGCCTGTGAAATTTCCATTTCAGCTCTTTGTTTTGGCTGATTTCCCCACAAACAGACATGTGACCCGCTTCCTTCTTCCCCATCCAGCATAATGTAGTCTCACTACAGTTATATCCCTGCACTGTATGTATAAACAGGAAAGGGAAATAGATCCTGATAAAGATTGATTATTGGCTTTATTCCAGAGTTAATATGTCTGAGAGTTGAAATGTCTTTGTTTTTGCTACCATTTTGGACTGTTTTACATTTTGGAGACTTAGTGCTGCTTGTCACTCAAGAGTTTTATTTTGTTATGTGGACTTTGTTCCCCTTTCCAAATGGGTTAAGCTGCTTACATTTTATTCAGAATCTTAAATGCTTGCTTGATGATTACCCTCTCACTACAGCTGGCTAGTCTCAAGATTCTCTATGCTAAATTCCAGTCCTCAGTCCTAAATAGCACATGAAACTTATCTACCTTCTTTTCAACTAGTGTAGCTACATGAAATTATTACTTTTTAATTAAGGTCCTTGTTTTTGTTTCAGAAAATTAACTATTGTTTTTGTGTCTAATATGAGGCAAGGAATTTTATTTAGCTTAATACCATTCATTGAAGCACTATAGTTTCCTCATTTGAAAATACCTTATTTGTCACTGGCTGGTGTGGCTCACTGGTTGAGTGTGGTCCCATGAATCAGGAGGTCACAGTTCGATTCCCAGTCAGGGCACATGACTGGATTGTGGGCTCGATCCCTGATGGGGGACATTGAAGAGGCAGCTGATCAATGATTCTCTGTCATCATTGTTTCTATAAATATTTGTCTTATATGATTTCCAAAAGATCACTATCAGATAATATACTTATTACATTCAGGATTCCCATCTAGAATAAATGAGAATAAACATAATTTAAAATTTATTTCCCAAAGGTTTTTGATATAATTACTTAAGGTATCACCCAAAATTCTGTTTATATTTTAATAGGATAGTTCACTCTATTTGTTGTGTCCCAAATTAAATTTTAGATGCTTAGAATTTTTTAATAGCTTTGATAATCTGTGCATTGAATTTTCCTCATCACAATGTTTAGTCCATACTCTGAGAACAACTGCTATTCTATACTATTCCAAAATGTAACTATTTAGAACTTGATTATATATCATTTTTCATTGTTTGATTTTTATTTCTTTATCTAGATCATAATGTGTGTGAGCACAAGGACATAACTTGTCAAATATATGCTCAAAAAATGTTGGTCATACACACAGACAACAGTATGATGGTTATCAGAGGGAAGGGGATTGGAGGGGCAGTAAAGGGTAAAGGAGGCCAAATACATGGTGACGGAAGATGATTTGACTTTGGGTGGTGGGCACACAATGCAATATATAGATTATGTATCATAGATATGTACTCTTGAAACCTATATAATCTTATTAATCAACTAGAGGCCCAGTGCACGAAATTTGTGCACGTTAGGGTCCCTAGCAGTTGCCAGCTGGGGCCCACCCTTCGCTCCATGCCGCCCCCTGGTGGTCAACACATATCATAGCGAGCAATCAAACTCCCAGTCAGTTGAACTCCTGAGGGGACACTTTGCATTTTACGCTTTTATATGTATAGATGTCACCCCAATACATTTTATGTAGAAAATTGTTAAAAAGGGAAAAAATAAGTTTTAACAAATTGATGAAATATACTTTTGTGTTATACCTCATAGTGCCTCACACAGAGTAGGACTCAATAATTACTAGCTGCTTAATAAGCTGGTAACAATAAGATATTCCTAAGGGATTCACACCTTATTAGTGCTCTGAAGTATCAGTCAGTTTTGTTTAAAATATTGAATTATTTGATGTAGCTAAGACACATATAATGTGTTTTTTAGTTCCATAAATGTTAGCAGACAACTAGAATGAGGTGAAGTGTCCTGTTGACAATGCAGGACAGCAAATCCACCATCAAACAAAATGTAATTGCCAGGTAGTTACTTATGCTACTTAATTGCTCTTCCACTCTTTCTTTGGACTCTATTCCTTCCGAGTTATAACCATTAGTGGTAAGGGTAACAATGAAAAAGAGAAGATATGTTAGGAGAGATACATATATATAATATGTATGTAGATAACACAGGATGTGGTTCCTGTGACTGAGTTCCCATACCATGTTTATTAGTGACCGCAATTATGAGTAAAAAGCCCTCAGGACCACATGGAAGTTAGTTTTGGACAATCCTAGTACTGTCTCTTCCATTCTAAGAAAAATACAGGTAAAACTCAATCTAGCCCAGCCGGCATGGCTCAGTTGTTGAGTGTCGACCTATGAACCAGGAGGTCACAGTTCGATTCCTGGTCAGGGCACATGCCCAGGTTGCTGGCTCCATCCCCAGTGTGGGATGTGCAGGAAGCAGCTGATCAATGATTCTCTCATCATTGATGTTTCTATCTCTCGCTCCCTCTCCCTTCCTCTCTGAATAAAAATATATATATATTTTTAAAACCCTTAATCTAACAAAGTTAATATTGCAGAACTATTGAGATTAATGACTAAACAGCATTTCCTAATTTATGGAGAAATGATTTATTATATTATTAAGTACCACATAAAACATCCACTGAATACCCAGAGTAGGGAAGAGAGTAGTAGCAAGAAAGAAGTGTCAGACCGGGGAGATAGCCCATTTTGATTCAGAGTACTCTGGGTAGGTGCTGTAAGAGGCTGAAGTCTATAAATATTCAGGCAAACAGGAGCGCAAATATGAAATGTGAATCTGAGAGCATATGAGAGAACCAAGGGAGATGAAATGGTCCCTGCTGTCTCATAGTGTATATACTCCACAATACTTAGAGTTTATTTTGGGATAATCAAGACTTATCATTGCCTAATGAATTAAACATGCCCTCATCTTTTTTGCATATATATTTCTGAAAAACTCAATACCCAGCCCCAGCCAGTTTGGCTCAGTACATAGAGTGTTGGCCCTTGGACTGAAGGGTCCTGGGTTCGATTTTGGTCAAGGGCACATACCTTGGTTGCAAGCTCAATTCCCAGCCCTGGTCGGGGTGCATGTGGGAGGCAACCAATCGATGTCTCTCACATCGATCTCTCTGTCTCTCCCCCTTCCTCCCACTCTCTCCAAAAATCAATGGGAAAAAATATCCTCCGGTGAGGATTAACAACAAAAAGTCAATACCCAAACTTCTTGTTCATGTTAATGAAATGCAATTTATAGTCTCTAAAAAATCCTTAGCCCTGCCATGTGGCTGGACTAGAAATCATTTATGATCTTTCTTTTTCTGATGGATGTTCCATATATGCAATGAGTCCCCCAATTGTATTTGTTTCTATAGTTTGGAAACATCTCCAATATCTGTCACTTCCTGACACAACTCCAGTCCTAGCCTTCATCACCACATCCTGAAATTATTACAATGAACTTCTAAATGATTTTTCTATCTCCCCCAATTAATCCACATTGCACATGCCTACTATATTACACTTTCTATACAGGGTGGGGCAAAAGTAGCTTTATAGTTGTGAGTACATGAAAGAGTTTAGTCTTGTATTATTTTTTCATTATTGTATTATTTTCCATATGAACAACTGTAAACCTACTTTTGCTCCACCCTGTATATTCATCATTTGACTTCCCTTCTTAGGTATCTTCACTGGCTCTTAACCATGTCCAGAATAAAGTCCTGTCCACGGTGACTGCATTTCATAGCTCCCAAAGTTTGCTTCCATACTGATTTTTAACCCCAACACCCAGCACTTACCAAACGAGCCCTGTACAAGCTAGGTTGTCTTTACCTTTACCAGAGTTGTGTGGTCAATTCTCTCTCAAATTCTTGCTTTTCTCCTTGGCTGGAACTCATCTACTCTCTTCTCTACATAACTACATAGAACCATCCATTAAACTATAGCTACTACCCCTGCTTTTCCTCCAAGCCATTAAGTTGGTGTCAGAAAACATGTTTGCTGCTATTATCTAGCTGTGAAATGTTTAATATATGAATTCCTACGTCCTCTCTAAAGTGAAGATGTGGCTCACATTTTACTCCTCTGATGTATGTTCCTGGCACTATACCTTATATTTTGCATGTAGTCAGTATATCAATTTAAAATACAAATAAGGTTCCTAGCTTAAAATTTTTACCAAACACCCATCAATTCAGATTTGACAAACATAAAAAAATCATTTGGAATGAGTGATTTGCTTTTTATATGAAGTTGTGACCTGTCAAAGTGCTTAATCTGCTAAATCCCCAACACACATTTCACTTTAAAAAAAATGATAAGCAAATCTTTTAAAAATAATACATAAATTTCAGCTTTGTATTTCAATTATCCCATATTTTGAGTGAGTTGTATCTACATTAGGTTTTATTACCAAATTATCAAGTGGAAATGTTTGATATTAATAATTACTAAGGAATTATGAATATTTCCAAACAGGGAGTTAATCAATGCTTTATCTGGAATCAAGAAATAGTAAAAAAAAAAAAAAATACCGCTATACCAAAGCTTTCTCTTACTTTTCCTGGATGGGAATGGAAAGCATTTAATCCACAGAGAAAAATGATCCTCATATTCTATCATTTACATCTACTACTCAGGGCTTTCAATTGTGTGATACCATAATGAGACAATGGTAAAAATGTCAGGGTGAATGTATTTTAACTCATGAGGAACATGTCCAACAGATTCTCCTGGACACAAATCTTCCTGCAAAAGCATGTTTTCAGTTAACAACATTTTAATAAATCAAGGACTGAAGAGGCACAATGAGAATGAACATTAAATCATGTCCCATTCTTTTACAAGGGAAAATGTATGCCAACACCAACAGAAATGTAACTGTTAATTTGTAGTCAGATGTCTGACTACATTTCATGCCATTTTCATCATCATCATGGGAAAATGGTATTAAAAGAGAAATATTTTGAACAAACTGAAAGAAACCATGTGAACCCACAAAGAGTTACAAGATTATCTTCAAGAAAAGTAAAATTTGTCCTTTGAAAATTCCACAGAATACAGCAAAAGTATATTTTCTGATAGTGTTTAATGGGAGGAAATAGGAATGAAGGAAACAAAGTGAACAGATTTTAAAATATTTTATGGTTATATATCTTAACAGATGCCTATGACCTGAATGCTCACCTCAGGCTTCTGCATTCCTATCTGCAAGAAAAGAAAAAGCATATAGTTAAGAGGACTTAATGACAACACATTTCAAAAATGGGCTTAAAAAATATTTCCAAAGAGTTGGGGGAGAACTTTTAAATGGTTAGAAACAATAAAACTCTGACCATTTGTTTGAATTACAAATTTATGTATACTTTTCCTTTTTCACAAGATGAGTACAACCAATTTAAAAATTAGAAAGACAGTACAGATACATTTCAAAGTGGCAAATTTTAAAGTGCACTGCCAAACTGCTATGATAAGTACTATACACAAACATCTACATGCAAACAGTACTGGGTTACAATGTTTCAGAGCAACTAATAGTGTTTGTTAGCAGAACTACACGGTAAAAAAAGTTAGAAAAATAAAACAAATACATCTCTCACTAAAATCTTACATAAAATGTCCCTATTATTTGATTCATATATAAATGCAATGGCATCTAAATCCAGAAAATAATTTTAGTACACACTCATAGACTTGTAAATTTTGTGACCAAAAAAATGGGCCATGACGATAAAGGCTGAGAGATAGTGAATATGAAAAAAAATACCTAATTAAATTTTTAAAAAACAGATCATGGTGCCAGGCCAGTGTGGGTCAGTGGTTGAGCATCAACCTATGAGCCAGGAGGTCAAGTTTCAATTCCCAGTCAGGGCACATGCCCATGTTGCGGGCTCAATCCCCAGTGTGGGGCGTGCAGGAGGCAGCTGATTGATGATTCTCTCTCATCATTGATGTTTCTATCTCTCTCTCCCTCTCCCTTCCTCTCTGCAATCAATAAAAGTATATTTTTTAACAAAGAGATGATGTCAAGGACTGGTGTGCACGCGCTGCAGAATAAGTTGTAGAGGGAGCAGAGGTGGCAGAAGGTAACAGACATCAATTTAGGTGCAACAGAATGAGTGGGTTATAAACAAAAGTGGTCATGAAACACAGAAGAGTAGAATGGGGGACTCTCTCTATATATATATACACACACATATGTATATACATATACTATATATACATATACTATATATATGTTACTGAGCAATATTCAATTGTAATGTAAGTTAGGTAGATTTTAATATGAATTATTGTGAAATCTTGGCCACAACTATCTCATGAAATTGTGCGAAACAAATATAACTTTTCTGAAAATGCTATATAAACTGTAAAATGCTATACTCACGTAAGACAGCCCTATTTACTCAAAAAGCAAACAAAACCTCTCATTCCAACGCTGGGAGAAGGCACACAGTGAGCTCTCTGGAGAGAGAGGGAGAAAATCTCACTCTGGTCCATTCCCAGATTTTCTCGGAACTACAGGCTTTACAGTCACTCTACAGGCTGCCTTTGAATACAGAGCAAAGACACTATAATTTGGTCTAATGCCCATGTGGACAATGTCATACAAGAATTGTGGGGACAAAAATCCTTCTTAATCTGTGGGGAAAAAAGATTTCTTTCCCTGCTCCTTAAGCTTCACAAAACTATATTGACTGTGTAAGTGTGATATTCAGTTATGCCAATTGATCCTCTTTGAGGAAGGAAGGAGAGGAGCCGGAAATGTGATAAAGATTCACCAAAACATGCCAAAACATTTTCCCTCCCAACACTAAGTGCTGGGGTAGAAAAAGATGGCCAAGATGCACCATGTATACGCACACTGCAGTGACCACTTACAGCTAGGGAACTGAGGCTTAGTGAGACTAAAGAACTTACTTAAGGCCACTTATCAACAACACAAGTCAGTTTGTTCTGGGACTGAGTTATATCAAAGCCCTAGCACATTCCACAACCACACAATCTTACAGAAAAAAAAGAGGCTGTAAAGATAAACAGGGAAAAAGAACCAGCCGTATTTTTACTTTCTATGTTCAAGCTCTACCACTAAGCTTCAGAAATACTTTGGCATTGTGTAAATTTTCCATTATTTTTAACGTTAAACAGCAGTGCCACCATTTCTGATCATTAACTCTCAATGAAGATTTCATCACATTAGAGCACATGCAATAATCATTGTAAAATGTCTTAAGCTTTTCAAAAAAGAGCACAGTATCATTAAAATACAGAGCTCAAAGGACCTCAGAAGCAATCTATTCAAACCACCTCATTTTATAAATAAGGACATTAAGGCTCAGATAGGTTAAGTGACTTGCTCAGGGTCACTCAACTCGACAGTTCCAGGTTCAAGGTCAGAGCTGAGACCTGCAAAGGCGTGGCCCGGGGCCGTGTTCTTTCTCGGGCCCGAGAGAAAGGGCCGCAGTCACACACAGTCCAGAACACCTTAGCATCGAGCGCCAGGAAGGAAGGCTTTCTTG
>NW_006297836.1:882309-882533 GCF_000327345.1 Myotis davidii
GGACAGCCGGCCCCCCGCGGGATGCGAGAAGCCGAACTGGGCGTCGTCCTCGTCCTCCTGCGCGAAGAAGTCCGGGTCGGGATGGACGGCCCAGTCGGCCTTGGGCGTCAGCAGCTCGGAGACGCTGCTCTCGCAGAGGGTGCTGGACGGCGTCAGCGCGTCGGTGTCCACGGTCAGCTTGCTGCTGGGCGTCAGGCCCTGGGGCTCCTGGCCGCAGGTCTTCA
>NW_006297836.1:883107-883610 GCF_000327345.1 Myotis davidii
TTCCAGCCGCAGCCGTCGAAGTCGCACAGGAAGGGCCGCTCGCCCGTGTGGCTGCGCAGGTGGATCTTGAGGCGGCAGGCCTTGTCGTACTGCTTGCTGCAGCCCGGGAAGGAGCAGGAGAAGAGCTCCTGCTCGCGGAAGTGCGCGCGGTTGTGGGAGAAGAGCGCGCTGACGGTGATGAAGGTCTTCTTGCAGCCCGAGAAGGCGCACTGGTAGGGCCGCTCGGGCTCGAAGTGGCTGCGCTGGTGCGCGCTGAGCTTGGCCTGCGTGGGGAAGCTGTCCTCGCACACCTCGCACTTGAAGGAGTTCTCCTGCTCGTGGCCCTTCATGTGCGCCTTGAGGTTGTACACGGTGGTGAAGCTCTTGCCGCAGCCCGGCGCCGGGCAGCCGAAGGGCCGCAGCTTGTCGTGCGACTGCAGGTGCCGCTTGAGCTTGTAAGAGGTGGTGAAGGCCCAGCCGCAGCCGTCCAGCGGGCACTTGAAGGGCCGGGGCCCCTGGCTGCT
>NW_006297836.1:887387-893825 GCF_000327345.1 Myotis davidii
AACCATTTACTGAGCCCCTAGTAACGAGGCAGCTGGAGAAGCTTTGGAAATTTTCAGGAGTGTCAATTTAACCAATGGTAAGTCATTTAAATAATTTTCTTTTTTTTAAATATATTTTTTATTTATTTCAGAGAGGAAGGTAAAGGGAGATAGAAATAAAAACATCAATGATGAGAGCGAATCATTTATCTGCTGCCTTCTGCACACCCCCTATCAGGGCTGAACCCACAACCCCGGGCATGTGCCCTGATGGGGAATCAAACCATGACCTCTTCGGTCCTGGGTGGATGCTCAACCACTGAGCCACACTGGCCCGGCAGAGGTTCACAATTCAGATGGTTACTTTGGTCCGAAGAAAACCTTTTGCTTGGCAAAATGTTAATTATTTTAACATCAGTTATTTCATATATGCAGATGCAAGGGCCCTGCTTCAAAGCCCATTGGATTCATATAGTCACTGGTTTTTTTCTCTGTCAGTATTTCTCACACTCTCGAGACCCAAGCCGAAGACAGCTTTTTAGTTCCCTCCCCCTGGCTTCCTTTTCCCTCAGCCTATCATACACATGAACTTACCTTTCCAAGAAGCAGCACTTCCCCAAAGGTCTACTGTGGGCTGCTATGCAACGATGAAGTGGGATCTTGAAGCATGAAGAGGTTTTGGGAAACTGAGGAACTGTGGACTACGGGTGGAAGTGGCTCAGAGGTTGAGGCTCCACCTAGGAACCAGGAGGTTATGGTTCGATTCCCAGTCAGGGCACATGCCTGTGTTGTAGGCTCCTTCTCCAGTAGGGGCCGCGCAGGAAGCAGCCAATCAATGATTCTCTCTCATCATTGATGTTTCAGTGTCTCTCCCTCTCCCTTCTCTGAAATCTATAAAACTATATTTTTTTAAAAAATGAACTGTGGCCCTAGCCGATTTGGCTCAGTAGATAGAGCATCGGCCTGGGGACTGAAGGTTACCCTGTTCAATTCCGGTCAAGGGCACATGCCAGGGGTTGTGTGCTCGATCCCCAGTAGGAGGAGTGCAGGAGGCAGCCAATCAATGATTCTCATCCCACTGCCATTTCAATCCCTCTCCCTTCTCAGAAATTAATGAAAAAATATTTTTTAAAAAATTGTGGACAAGGATTGGGTGGAATATTTTGGTAATGGAACAGTCCAACCCAGTTAGCATACTTGACTCACCAAGTGGTATTTGCAATAAGTGCTCGTCACTTTTTCATTTCCCAGCCACAGGTACCTAAGACAGAGTGTTCCTTAAATGTCAGACTTCTGACAGAAAATTGTGCCCCCAAGTGGTTCACATCAGAATCAGACAGGCTCCTGAACCATTAAACTGAGAAGCCAGACCTTGCTTGAGAGACACGTTACTAAGAGTAAAGAAAAAGGTACATTTTGTAGCATATGAAGGAATAGTTGGAATATATGACCCAGAATGAAAAAAAACAAAACAATGGCACCTTAAAATAAAGAGAATATATGGTGCCAGGTGGGTACTGGAAATATCAGGGGGTACACTTTATAAAGTATATGATTGTCTAACTACTACGCTGTACACCTGAAACTAATACAAAATAATATTGAATGTAATTTAAAAAAATAACAAAACAAATAGAAAAAATAAGTCTTCAAGGTTTTGACTTACAGTATTATTCACTTTAAAGAAAAGCTAATTGGCCAATAAATTGTCAAAGAACTTCTAGGCCTTAATGCATTGTTTTGAGAAATCTTTCATTCCAAACATGTTTTTCTATTTCTTAAATTTAACAAAAATCCATATGTCTGCACTCAAGAAGCCCTTACTACAATCAAAATAGTCACCATAACCATCACCTTCAAAGGTTTCTTTGTGCCCTAGCCAGTTTGGTTCAGTGGATAGAGCATTGGCCTGTGAACTTGGGTTCGATTCTGGTCATGACCGGGTTGCAGGCTCAATCCCCAATACAGGGTGTGCAGGAGGCAGCCAATCAATGATTCTTTCTCATCATAGATATTTCTATCTCCCTCTTCCTTCCTCTCTGAAATCAATAAAATTATATATTTTTTAAAAGTTTCTTTATTTTCCTATGTATTGCTTTTCTCTTTACCCAGCCCCACCCTTATCCGTAGGCAACACTAATTTGCTTTCTCTCACTATAGATTAATTTGCATTTTGCTGAATCTTATTTAAATGGAAACATACACTGTATTCTATTTTTTGTCCTTTCTTTTAAATCCTCACCCAAGGAGTGAGGATATTTTTCCCATTGATTTTTAGAGAGAGTGGAAGGGACGGGGGAGGAGGGAGAGAGAGAGAAAAAAAACATCTATGTGAGAGACACATCAATTGGTTGTCTCCCACACACACCCCAACCCCAGGGGTGGGGATAGAACCTGCAATCCAGACACCAGCCCCTGACTGGGAATCAAACCCGAGACCCTCAAACCAATGAGCCACACTGGCCAGGGCTTTCCCCCCCCTTTTTTAGCACAGCATAATTATTTTGAGAATTACTCATCCTGTTATTTTAACCAATAATTCATTTCTTTCTGTTGTTCTGTATTTCATTGTTTCATTATTTGGGTTGTTTTTAGTTTTTGACTACAAATAAAGCTGCTATGAATATTTATGTATAAGTCTTTGTGTGGACCTATGCTTTCATTTCTCTTAGATAAAAATTTAAGAACAGCAGTAGGGCGTGTTAACAGTTTAAGAAACTGACAAAGTGTTTCCAAATATCCATAATCACATATACTCTGATTGCATACTTACAGAGCCTTTAGTCAATATTTTTATTTTGAGCCATTGTAATGCGTGTGTTGTGGTCTATCACTTTAATTTTAATTAACATGTCATTAATTACTAATAATATTGAGCATCTTTTCAAGGGTTTAATTGCCATCCATTTATTTTATTTGGTGAAGTTTCTGTTAAAATATCCATTATAATTGTGTTGTTTACATCTTATTAATTTTCAAAAGTTCTTTACATATTTGAATTACAGGACTATTGGTGATTATATTTTGTATATATTTTCTCATTATGTGTTTTACCTTTCATTTTCCTAAAGTGTATTTTTATTTTTGTATTTTAAAAAAATTTATTTTATTTTATCGATATCAGAGAGGAGGGGAGAGGGAGAGAGAGATAGAAACATCAATGATGATAAAGAATCATTGATCGGCTGCCTCCTGCATGCCCCCTACTAGGGATGGAGTCCAAAACCTGAGCATGTGCCCCTGACCGGAATGGAACCCGGGACCCTTCAGTCAGCAGGCCAATGCTCTATTTACTGAGCCAAACCAGCTAGGGCCTAAAGTGTATTTTTAGAACAAACTTTTTCAGTTTGGATTGAAGTCCAATTTATTGATTTTGTGTAATATACTACATGTTTTTGATTGCTTATTTAAGAGATTTTTTTGTCAAATCCAATTTCACTTCGATTTTGTCCTGCCCTTTCTTCTAGAAATGTTACAATGTTAGTTCTTACATTTAATTCCAATGTCCATTTCTAGTTCATTTTTGCATATGGTGTAAGGTAAGGTTTAAGGGTCATTTCTTTTAACTTATGGGTATCCAATTGTTCCAGCACCAGTTCCTGATAACATTATCCTTCCTCCGTTTAAATTAGTTTTGCACCTTGGTTGACAATCAATTGACTGTATCCATGTAGGTCTGTTTCTGGATTCTCTCTTCTGCTAAATTGATCTGTGTCCCTATACTTTGTGCCAATGCCACACTTCCTTGAATTCTGTAGCTTCATGATAAGTCTTGCAACCTGGCAGTCAATGTAAGTACTAAAATGTCACTATTCATATTCAAACTAACTTTGAATATTCTAAGTCCTATGTACTAATATTTCCATATAAGTCTTAGAAATAGCTTGAGGGAGTGGCAGATTACCCAGTGCCCGGAAAAATGGAGCTCGAGGCCATGAGCAGATATACCACCCCCATGAACCCAGCTGTCTTCCCCCATCTGCCCTGGTGCTTTTGGCCATTGGCATGTTCTTCACCGCCTGGTTCTTCGTTTATGGGGTCATGTCCACCAAGTACACTCGGGACATCTACAAGGAGCTCCTCATGTCCTTGGTGGCCTGTTCTTCATGGGCTTTGGTGCTACGGCCAAAGGGCTTGCTCGGACTCAGGCCCTGGTCCCAGAACTCAGTCCCTGGTCGGGCACCATTTGTGATCCCAAGTGGGGGAGTGAAAGGATTAAGGAAAGACAGACAAGAGAATAATAGCTGGGTCTCGGTAGGACGCTGCCTCCCTGATGAGGAGACAACGCCAGCGCCCACAAGCTGTGTCTTTATTTTATAGCAGATGCCACAAGGCAAAGTAGGGGCATGATCACGTTGTTTACAGCATTCTCGTGAGTTCCAATCTTGCACGTGGCAATGAGAGGACCCTGTCCTTTCATTAGTCCGAGGCTTGAACCTGGCCAGAACACCGTAACCGCGCCCCACACTTTGGGTCCTCTTCCTGCTGCTCTGGGTTGGCATCTAGGTATGAGTTCCCGTGGGCTCCAACCAGGCAGCTGCTGAATCCCTACTTTTGTAAATTATTTTTTTTTACTGTTGTGGGAGGTGTCCTGCCTGCTGCTCACACTAAAGGCAGATGTGTGACAAAAAGAAAAAAAGAAAGAAATAGCTTGAATTGTTGCCTTACCTATAAAGATAAAAATGGCATCTGTTGTCTTATCAGAAAAAAAGTGTCTTAGTCCATTTGTTTTGCTATAATAATATACCACAGACTGGGTGGTTTAGAAACAACAAATATTTATCACAGCTCTGAAAACTCGAAGTTGGAGATCAGGATTCTACTAAGGTTGGGTGAGACTTAGGTTGTGCAGACTTCTATCCACACAGAATGGAAGGAGCTAAGAAACTCTCTGGGGAGCTTTTTATAAAAGCAAACAAACCTAATACAATTCATGCAAGCTCCACCCTCATGACCTAATCACCTTTCAAGGCCTAGCCTACTATCATTACCTTGGTGGTTAGAATTTTTTTTTAACAAATACTTTTAAAATTTCTTTATTATTTTTATTGATTTCAGAGAGGAAGGGAGAAGTAGAGAGGGACAGAAACATCAATGGTGAAAGAGACTCATAGATCGGCTGCCTTCTGCATGCCCCTCACTGGGGATGGAGCCCACAACCTGAGCATGTGCCCTGACTGGGAATCGAACCGTGACTTCCTGGTTCATAGGTTGATATTCAACCACTGAGCCACACCTGCCTGAGATAGAATTTTAACATGAATTTGGGGGCAGGGAAACTAACATAAACAGCATTTGAGGGGCGGTAACATCTTTGAAAGCTGCACCAGTTAGTTGGACAGACTGGCCCTCTCTTCCTACATCAGGGACTATTTGGAAGACATGTCTTTAAAGAAATAATTTTGACCGAACCGATTTGGCTCAGTGGATAGAGCGTCGGCCTGCGGGCTCAAGGGCCCCGGGTTCGATTCCAGTCAAGGGCATGTACCTTGGTTGTGGGCACATCCCCAGTAGGAGGTGTGCAGGAGGCAGCTGATCAATCTCTCTCATCGATGTTTCTGACTTTCTATCCCTCTCCCTTCTTCTCTGTAAAAAAATAATAAAATATATTTTTTAAAAAAGAAATAATTTTGTTTGTCTTATTGGCTTCTATTTTGAAATAAATGTCACCTTAAATACTCTGCAGACAAGCAGAACAAACTCTGACAAAATAAAAAAGTAAGCCAAATATAAACACAAAAAGGAAAATGTGAAGATACTTCAAAATTATTCATATCTGGATATCCATAGGAATAACTGGGATCTATAGAAATACATTTTATTTTATTTATTTGTTTTTATTTAATCAATTGGGGTGACACTGGTTAACAAAATTATACAGGTTTCAGGTGCACAATTCTACAACACATCACCTGTACATTGTATTGTGTGTTCACCACCCCAACCTGCTCTCTGAGTCTGTTCCTATGTTGCTTGGTAATTCATTTTGTTCATGAGTGAAATCATATGGTAATGGTTTTTCTCTGATTGGCTTATTTCACTTAGCATAATGCTCTCCAGGCCCATCCATGCTGTCGCAAAGGGTAGAAATTTTTTTTTTTTTTACTGCCATGTAGTATTCCATTGTGTAAATGTACCACAGCTTGTTTATCTACTCATCTACTGATGGGCACTTGGGCTGCTTCTAGATTACAGTATCTATTTAACCATTTAAAAATTATTTCTTTGGTTTTTACAAGCAATAAAAACATTTATTTGCATGTATTTATTTATATGTAATCTATAATATTGTTTCTAACATTATGTATTTACTAGAGACCTGGTGCATGAAATTCATGCATGGGAGGGGGGGTCCCCCAGCCCAGCCTGCACCCTCTCTAATCTGGGACCCCTTGGGGGATGTCCAACTGCCTCTCACAATCTGGGACCACTGGCTCCTGACTGCCTGCCTGCCTGCCT
>NW_006297836.1:894133-897016 GCF_000327345.1 Myotis davidii
ATATCACCCCTATCTGCTACCCTCTGCCAGCCTGATTGCCCTTCTAACTGCTCTCCTACTGGCCTGATTGTCCCTAACTGCATCTGCCTCGCCCCATACCCGGGACCCGGGATTCCCTCCTCTGGCCAGTCACAGGCACCTGGGACCTGGGCTTCCCTCCCTCTGGCAAACAGCAGGAACCCAGGACCCGGGCCAGCTTTGCCCAGGCTGGCTGCAGCTACAGGGGACTGTGGGCACGTGACTTCACCCGGGCCGCAGCTGCAGGTGCCTGGGATCGTGGGACAGGCGGTTGTCCCTCTCCCAGGCCGCAGGCACAGGTGTAGCCGCTGGCACCCTGGACCATAGGGTATATTTATATATGATAATATAATATGTAATATCTATATAATATGTAATTATGTACTGTGTTCATATATTCTTTAATCCTTGTTCCACTCTTTAAGTGTGGAAAAAAAATATATATAGTTTTTGCAGATAAACTGTCAGCAGTATGCATTCTCCAAACCCTAGAGTAAATGGGCCATGTGTTAAATTATTTGGAAAATAACACCAACTTATATAATATGCAATGTTATAAAACCTGAGATTGCCTGGCTATTTAAAACTGTACATTTTAGAGTACAAGAGAGTCCCTAATCTCAGGTTTTTTAAAAAAATATATATTTTATTGCTTTTTTTTACAGAGAGGAAGGGAGAGAGATAGTTAGAAACATTGATGAGAGAGAAACATCGATCAGCTGCCCCCTGCACACCCCACTGGGGATGTGCCCACAACCAATGCACATGCCCTTGACTGGAATTGAACCCGGCACCCTTCAGTCTGAAGGCCGATGCTCTATCCACTGAGCCAAACCAGCCAGGGCCCTAATCTCAGGTTTTACCTGATGATTGACACTCTCCTGTAATATTGCCACAATAAAAACCACATTTGCACAACAATTTCAGCAAGGGAATGAATTCTATATTTTGACTCAATATTAGTTAGGGTAAAACTTGTCTAACTAATAAATTTATTTTTATTCTTTGGAAATGTAGGCTCGCATTTTCATTTAGAGCTTGTCTGTTGATGGTAAATACGAGGCAAAAAATGCCAGCATCAATGATTATTTGGTTTCACAGATACTTCCTTTGAAATAAACTTTTTATTCTTAAATCCATGGAAATAAAATGAAGCTAGTCATTCATGGTAGTTTCCACATTTGATTTTTATTATATGTCATCTTTATTGTGTTTTACAGTAGGGCCATTGAAGGAAATAAAACATCAGAATGTTCAAAATGTTAATACATCCTACTTGACAAGCTGATCAATTTCCTAGATTTTCTAATGATGGAAAGTTACATCAGGAACTTTCGTTCCAAGAAACAGGAAGTTACAGAATATATATAAAGGGAAGCTCAGAGATTTGCTATCTAAGTTCATTACCAGGTGTTCCTCATCATTCTCGAAGGTAAGAGTCTTATAACCGGTTGTTTTGCTGAAACTTAAGTTTCCACTTGAATCGAAATATACCAAAGTTAATCTGAATGCAATATTTCTTAGAGATCGTAGACAAACTGAACCCGCACATGAATGAGGGAAGGTATTTTGCTTGAAAATTATATAATCGCTGGTGAAGATGACATGCAAAGGAAAGCCGAAGTTGAAACCCGACCACTTCCAGGAGAACTTCCCCTTCTTGACAAGCATTTTCCCACATCTCATGCTGTATTCTTCAAGTTCTATTTTATTGGTGTATCGGGGCCCAATTTCCTGGCTTTGTCGTACTCTCAGCAAGGTAAACCACTGTTGCTTATAAGCTTGCGATAACCAGTCTGAAGGTATTAGAGTATCGTGCTCAATAACTCTTGTGGAGGCCAGGTCACAGATGATATGCTGAAGCCTCAAATTTTTAAACACCGATTGAAATGGTATGCCTCGTCTGGTTTCAAGGAAGGCCATGCTGGCAATACGTCCTCTGTGCCTGGAAAACCATTTGTTTGCATGGCCTAAAAGGTTTTTTACGGATCCTTTCCAAGCCGGGTTAAGACGAAGGAACATCCACTCTTTAAGTGTGGTGTACACATCTATTTCCTTTTGTATTACTAGTAAGTTAGCTGAAGAAATGAGCAGACACATGAGCTCTATACTGAGTGCTTTGTAAAGTTCAACATTTGGATGCGTCATCAGATTGTGGAGAAGCCAGTTAAAGCATTTTGTCTTCAGAGACTCTAGCTCATAGGCTTCTGCTGTTGCATAGTAGCCACAGACAGTTTTCACGTTAACTGCCTCCTTCAAGGTCTCCTCACACTCTTCAATTAAGTCCTCTACTTGAAGCAGGCATGCCGTTGCCAAAATTCTTGGAATTTGAAGGGACTCCGTTAAGTCATATTCACCCCTGTACAAGGAACCTAGCACGAAGTTCAGGGACTCGACGTCAATATTGTGGTCCTGAATCTCTAGGTCGATAATATCTTTGTCAGAGTCATCGCAAGAATTTTTAAACAGAGTAGCAAAGTAGCCTGACTGACATAAATACATTCTGTGTAGACACCACACTCTCCCCAGAGCGCGGATTTTAATGTCACTGGTTTCCCCATTTAGAAATAAAGTATGGTAAGCATAATCAGATGTGACCTTTACTTTTTTACTTCGGCTTGTAGTGGCTTCTTGCTGGAGATTGTCTTCTGGGTCTAGAGGCTTGGGGCTGTTCTCTGGGTCGGGAGAGGGTCCACTCCGCTTCCGTTTCCGGCCTGAGGATACATCTCCGGGGCCTACCTGGGCTTCTGGCTGATGCGGATCAGTTGTGCCTAATGTACTGCCCCTCAGGAGGCGACTGCTCAAGGACCCCATAGAGGAAGACTATCAGATTCCCTAGGGGAACTGTTTCAGAGCACCTTGCCA
>NW_006297836.1:897169-898118 GCF_000327345.1 Myotis davidii
GTGGCACCGTCCACTCTGATGGCCCCGCCCAACCCCTGTGGCCCCACCCAACCCTGTGGCCCCATCCACTCTGATGCCCCCGCCCGAAGCCTGTGGCCCCGTCCCCTGCCTCCGAATCTTCCATTGAACCTGCCCCCTCGCAAGGGCCCCAGTCTCCAGGTTTTCCATGAGAATGTTTCTCTATAAGGGAAATGACCAAACCAAAGGTTTGTGATCAGAGAGAGATCGTAAGGCATTCACACATTCTCAATGCCAGTGTGTGGGAAAATTCAATGTGAGCAGTCCTAAATACGATCATTTACCTACAACTTGTAGCGATTTGAAAAGGTGAACAGCCTGGCCGGCATGGCTCAGTGGTTGAGCATTGACCTATGAACCAGGTCACGGGTCAATTCCTGGTCAGGGCGCTTTTCCGGGTTGCAGGCTCCATCCCCAGTGTGGGGTTTGCAGGCCGCAGCTAATCAATGATTCTCTCTCATTATTGATGTTTCTATCTCTCTCCCTCTCTGAGATCAATAAAAAATATATTTAAAAACATTTTTTAAATGAGCAGTGTGGTACCTCATTATTTTATTTGCTTTTGATTACTGGAGGGGAGAAGAGATTTTTAAAAATTTCTAGTAAGGTACATCTTCATATTCTTTGCTGATTTCTAAAAGGTTTACATATATTTTTGCCTCATGGATTGCTAAATCCTTCTTTTAACAATTTTCATTTACCATTTAATTTTTATGGAGTTCTTTTCTGTAAAGATATTTTCATTCTTTTTTAAAAAATATATTTTTGTTTATTTTAAAAATATGTTTATTGATTTCAGAGAGGAAGGGAGAGTTAGAAACATCAATGATGAGAGAGAATCATTAATTGGCTGCCTCCTGCACGCCCCCTACTGGGGATCAAGCCTGGATATGTGTCCTTGATTGGAATCAAACACCGGACCCTTCAGTCT
>NW_006297836.1:898530-902368 GCF_000327345.1 Myotis davidii
ATAGTTTCATATTTCAAACTTCAATGTTTCTAATTTACACCTTTCTTTACTATATTTTGCAAAAAAGGTAGAAACATTAATACATATATCTTTCTGTTTAATTGCTATTAAAATTTTTAAAAAATTAATTTCCAGGGGGCGCTGAGTAATATTTTTTCTGGAAAGGGGGCGGCAGGCCAAATAAGTTTGGGAACCACTGCTGCAGGCTGATGCTCTAGCCACTGAGCTAAATCAGCTAGGGCAACGTTTTCATTCTTGAGGCTAAATCAGATTTTCCAAATATGGGTTTTTGCATCTTTGCTTATAGAAAGCCTTGCCCTTTCTGACATTAGATAAATATTGTTCTTTATTTCCTTGCTGAACTTTCATGGTATTACGTAATCATTTCAAACATCTAAATATTAAAGTTTAAAGCATTCTGATATTCTTATACTTTGAAGTGACAGAAGCAATATACAAAAGAATATGTACTTTATAAAACAAATTTTTACAAACAGAAAAATACACATAAATGTATATGCATGCACAGAGATACTGCAAGTAATAGACAAGATCGCACCATATGTGCCCGATCGGCATGTCTCAGTGGTTGAGCTTTGAACCAGGAAGTCATGGTTTTATTCCCCGTCAGGGCACATGCCCAGGTTTCAGGCTTGATCCCCAGTGTGGGGCATGCAGGAGGCAGCCAATCAATGATTCTGTTATCATTGATGTTTCTAACTCTCTGTCTCTTCCCTTCCCTTCCACTCTAAAAAAAAAAAAAAAAAGAAGAAAGAAAAAAAAGGTGGCGGAGCAGGGAGCCAGAGATCTGGGCCCTTCATACCATCCCTGACGCAATTATAACCAACTTGCCTGAAACTCACCCTACCACTGGAATGCCTGTTCTGTAGACCAGTGATGGCGAACCTATGACACGCTAACTCTCTGTCTCTTCCCTTCCCTTCCACTCTAAAAAAAAAAAAAAAAAGAAGAAAGAAAAAAAAGGTGGCGGAGCAGGGAGCCAGAGATCTGGGCCCTTCATACCATCCCTGACGCAATTATAACCAACTTGCCTGAAACTCACCCTACCACTGGAATGCCTGTTCTGTAGACCAGTGATGGCGAACCTATGACACGCGTGTCAGAAATAAGTTAGCTTGAATCAAGGTTTTCTTTTTTTTTTAAATATATATTTTATTGATTTTTTACAGAGAGGAAGGGAGAGAGATAGAGAGTCAGAAACATCGATGAGAGAGAAACACCGATCAGCCGCCTCCTGCACATCCCCCACCGGGGATGTGCCCGCAACCCAGGTACATGCCCTTGACCGGAATCGAACCTGGGACCTTTCAGTCCGCAGGCCGACTCTCTATCCACTGAGCCAAACCGGCTTCGGCTCAAGGTTTTCTTTTGTTTAAAGCTAAAAGCATCTTAACTGATACAATAAACCTTGTAGATTTTTCTGGAGGCAGAAAAATCTGGATCATCAGATAGACACTCTGCCACTTCCAAGCTGTGTCATCTCAGACAAAATATTAATCCTCTCTGTGCCTCAGTTTCCTCATATGTGAAGTGAGAACAATACCTGTACTTCACAGAGTTGCTCTGGAAAGCTTTAAATAAAGTAATGTAAGTCAAGCTCCTTATTACTATCATAAAGGTATCTTGGAGACAGAAAACAACATAAAGTCACTTATATATCTGTATGCTCTCCTATTTCCAAGTTTTTACCCTGATACCATGTCTCTCCCATGCAGCAACCCCCCTCACCTGCTCTCAGCTCCTCCCTTCATAAGCATAAGGATATCCTTTTACATAATTACAGTGCAAGCATAAATTCGGAAATTTCCACATGGACACATTATCTGATATAAAGCCCATATTCATATTCTGTCATTTGTTCTAATGTCCTTTGTTTCACCTTTTCCTCCCCAATCCAAGATCACACATTGCATTGAGTTATCATGTGTTTTTATCTACCTTTCATCTGGAACAGTTTCTCAGCCTTTCCTTGATCTAATTCATTAACTTGTTTTAAAGAATATGGGCCCTTTATTTTGTAAAGTGTCCATAATTTTTTTTTTACTGCTTTCAGAGAGAGGAAGGGAGAGGGGGAGAGAGAGAGAGAAACATCAATGATGAAAGAGAATCACTGATGGGCTGCCGGCCGCATGCCCACCACTGGAGATTGAGCCCACAATCCAGGCATGTGCCCCGACCAGGAATTGAACTGCGACCTCCTAGTTCATAGGTCGGCGCTCAACCACTGAGCCACACTGGCTGAGCAAGTGTCCACAAATTTGGTTTTATCTGACCCTCCTTCCTCCCTCCCTCCCTCCCTCCCTTCCTTCATATCTTCCTCTTTTGTTGTTCTTTGTTTACAAAACCCGAAGGGAATTTATTGAAAGGAGATGAGAGCTCACAGAACTACAGGCAAAGTTGGAGTAGAGAAAACCATCAGGGCAGTCCTGGTGGAGGAAATGAATGGGCTCCCCATGGAGCTCTGTGGAGGACATGACATCTTCTCTGTTTTTCTCTGGTGACTTTCAGGAATGTAGTGGGCAGTGGGACTGGCTTTCTGGCCATGCAATTATGCTTTGAAGACCGCCCTGCTTGGTTCACTGCTCTGCTGTTGCCATTTTAAAATTCTTAATAATTGCAGACCGTGCATTTTCATTTTATTAAGAGTTTAGTTTGTTTTAGAGCAATTTTAGGTTCACAGCAAAACCGAAGGGAAGGTGCAGAGATTTCCCATGTATGTCCTGTCCCCACATACAGAACTTCCCCCCGAGTGATACGTTTTTGGAAGGAACGTCACAGAAGTAATGATATATCCTTCTCCTTCCTGGGGCATTTCACCAGAAGATACATGGTATTAATTTAGTATTGTTCATGTAAATTTTTTTTAAATCCCCACCTGCGGGTATTTTTTCATTGATTTTAGAGAGGGGGAAGGTAGAGGCGGGAGGGGGGTAAATACTGATGTGAAAACTATTTATTGGTTGCCTTCTGTGCCTGTGCCTACCATGGGTTAAACCAGCAACTTGGTTATGTGCCCTGACCCAGAATCGAACCTGTGACCCTTTGGTGCACGGGACATTATTCTAACCACTGGGCCACACTGGCCAGGGCTGTTCGTATTACTTTTTTTGTTCATATTAATTTTGATCATTTAATTAAGGTGGTGTCTCCTATAGATCTCCACTTGAAAATCAACATTCCATACTCTTTTTTTTAAAGAATATTTTTGTTACTGATTTCAGAGAGGAAGGGAGAGATAGAAACATCAATGATGAGAGAGAATCATGTGTCCCTGGCTGGAATCAAACCTGGGACCCCCCAGTCTGCAGGCTGATACTCTATCCATTGAGCCAAACCAGCCAGAGCAAGAGCAATTTTTACTGAAGTTAATATATATTTATAAAAACTATAAATATCTAATTTTATATCTCTATTGTTTGTTGTATATAACAAGCATTAGAAAGTCATCATTTTGAAGTCAAAATATATATTACCTGTATTTTATTTAAAAAATATGTATATATTTTTTTTTCAGAGAGGAAAGGAGAGATAGAAACATCAACGGTGACAAAGAATCATTGATCGGCTGCCTCTGATCCCCCAAATCGGGCATGTGCTCTTGACCGGAAACTAACCCAGGATCCTTTAGTCCATAGGCTGATGCTCTATTCACTGAGCCAAACCGGCTAGGGCACCTATATCTATTTTATATCAAGATCTATATCTACTTTCCCTCACATCCACCCCAATATGTTATAATCCATCACTGTCATTCATTTTGGTATTAAACTTGTCCCATGTTTGGCCAGTGAGAGCTTCTTTGAACTGTTCCTGTGTC
>NW_006297836.1:921610-924259 GCF_000327345.1 Myotis davidii
GTCTCCTATAATCTCCACTTGAAAATCAACATTCCATACTCTTTTTTTTAAAGAATATTTTTGTTACTGATTTCAGAGAGGAAGGGAGAGATAGAAACATCAATGATGAGAGAGAATCATGTGTCCCTGGCTGGAATCAAACCTGGGACCCCCCAGTCTGCAGGCCAATGCTCCATCCACTGAGCCAAACCAGCTAGGGCAACATCACATACTCTTGTAATAAGTGTTTACAAGAGATATTTTAAGACTGAAACAACTTTTCAGTTTCCTAAAAATTGTTCCCCAACTTTTAGCCAATGGTTTTAGCATCCATTGATGAGTCATGTCTGAATTAAATATTATTTAGATAGTTGCAAGATGATGACTTCCTAAAGCTCTTGTTATGTATTTCTAACCCTACATTTTGTTATATTACATATAAATATAAAATAATTTTATATATTATATATTTTTATTTATATGTATTTAGCATTTATATCTATAAAAATATATAAGCATATATAAAGGCTGATGCTCTATTCACTGAGCCAAACCGGCTAGGGCACCTATATCTATTTTATATCAAGATCTATATCTACTTTCCCTCACATCCACCCCAATATGTTATAATCCATCACTGTCATTCATTTTGGTATTAAACTTGTCCCATGTTTGGCCAGTGAGAGCTTCTTTGAACTGTTCCTGTGTCATTTTGATGTTTTCCTTCAGTTTTGAGCACTTTGTAACTTTCTGGCACAACTATGTTGCAGGCTCACCTTACAGTTTCTCTCAGTCTGGAATCAGCTTTTTCTTCAAGAAGCCCTGGTTTGCCCAGCCAGCATGGCTCAGTGGTTGAGCGTTGACCTATGAACCAGGAAGTCACAGTTCGATTCCTGGTCAGGGCACATACCTAGGTTAGGGGCTTGATCCCTAATGAGGAGCATGCAGGAAGCTGCCGATCAATGATTCTCTCTCATCACTGATGTTTCTCTCTCTACGTTTCTAGAATAAATAAAAAAATATTTTCAAAAGCCCCATTCTTTTTAATGGAAAAAGGTATTTGGAAATGAAGATCTGGGTGCTATGAGATTATTTGTACTAAGCTGGCACTGTTTCTAGACCCTCTTAGTGGACAGAACTATGACATATCCTTTTTTGATGATATTGGAGAAACTTTTCTTGATGCATTCTCATCCGCCTCCATACCCCTCTCCAGCTCCTACACTTACAAGAATTCACTATGTTGTTCTCATGCCTTGTTTTTGTCACTACAGTTCTTAAGTGGAATTACCTTACTTCATGGCCTGCCGGGCAAACACACAATTGTCTTCCAATTCTTAGTTTAAGCATCATCTTCTCTATGAAGTTGCTTATGATTCCCTAATTAAAACTGAATATTCCGTTCTGTGATCTCCCTATTGTATATAAAACAGACACCATCACAGCATATAGAATACTTTATTGCACATATTCACTTACTTGCCCATCTTCTCAGGTAACTGAGGGCAGGAACCTAATATTAGCATTTCATTAAAGTTAACACTTGGCGAAAGAAAGAACAGTAGAAAGAATAACTGAACAAGTGATTATTCTGCAGTTGTTTCTTCTTAACTTGCATGTTGGTGCTTGATCTCACCCAACCTATAGAAACACACACACTCACACACGGTGAGAAGATCATTCTACAGCTTTCCAGGACAGACCCAGCCTCCAAAACTTTTCTCCAAGTACTGGGCCACAGCCAGGGTCAGGTGATCATTAAAGGGTCCAGCCACGACCTGGATTCCTAGAGGAAGTCCTTTGGCATTCAGACCCAATGGGCACTGGGTCACAGGCAAACCCAGGGCACTGAAGATACCTGAGCGAAACAAACAAGGATAATGTGAGAAATTAAGACCTGTTCTTGAAAACTTATTTTCTCCCAATTGTACAGTGATGATGATAATAGTTAAGAGTTTCCCCCCTAACTGGTTTGGCTCAGTGGATAGAGCGTCGGCCTGCAGACTGAAAGGTCCCAGGTTCGATTCCAGTCAAGGACATGTACCTTGGTTGCGGGCGCATCCCCAGTAGGGGGTGTGCAGGAGGCAGCTGGTCGATGTATCTCTCTCACTGATGTTTCTAACTTCTATCCCTCTCCCTTCCTCTCTGTAAAAAAAAAACACACACACAAAAAAACAGAGATCTATGAGTTTCCTATCTGCTGGACTCATCTAGGGACTTGATGTGAATGAAACATTTGAATTATCATAACAAAACCCAGGAGACAGAAATTATTAATTATTCATATTTTACAGAAAAAATAACTGAAGAATAGAGAAGTAACATATCTACAATTACTGGGCTAGTAAAAGCTCAAATCAGGATCTGAATACAGAAAATGCAGATGAGAGCTAGAGGTGTTTTCTGGTATGCTACTCCTAACTTGCCCTTTGTAGCATCTTCAGAAAAATTAGAGGAAATGCTAATATGGGGAAATATCTTATTGCATTATGAATTTTCTTTTCATTTATAAAAATTTGGAATATAATTTTGTGGTAGTCTAGATTTGTAAATTGTAATTATTTACTTCATTCATGTTTTTATAGAGTATTATAGTAGTACTAGAGGCCCGGTGCACAAAAATTTGTGCACTGGCAGATGGGGGGGAGGGTTGGGGCCCTCACCCCGCCC
>NW_006297836.1:924701-926323 GCF_000327345.1 Myotis davidii
CCGCCCCCTTCAGGGTGGGGGTTCCCACTGGGGTGCCTGGCCAGTCTGGGTGAGGGGCTGAGGGCTGTTTTCAGGCTGGGGGGTGACTGAAGCTCCCAACCGCTCCTTTTTTTCTTTTTTTTCTTTTTTTATTCTGGGCCAGCTTTAGCTCTGAGGCTCCAGCCTCTGCGGCCTCTGCTGCTGGGAAAGCGGAAACCCTCCGGCCCAGACTTGTTTGTGTTCTATAATCAAAACTCTGTATCAACTCCAGCTCTGAGATCCCGGCTCGCTGAAAGCAGGTTTCTGGAGTTTTTTTTAGCTTCTATATATTACTGTTTCAAACTGCCCGCTCAGAGGCCTGCAGTGGCAGACGGGGAATGTTGGAGTCCGCCGTCACTGAAGCAAGCAAGCCTCATGTTCAGTTTAAGCTGCCTGGCTGCTGGCCGCCATCTTGGCTGTCAGTTAATTTGCATATCTCACTGATTAGCCAATGGGAAGGGTAGCGGTCGTACGCCAATTACCATGTTTCTCTTTTATTAGATAGGATAACTTACATAAAATAAGATTTCCTGTTTTAAATCTACAAATTAATGATAATAAATTTACGGAATTGTGTAGCTATCCCCACATTCTATGTTTAGAATATTTTCATCACCCTGAAAAGAAAGTATATAAAATAAGTTGCTCTCCATTCCCCTTTTCCCTGAGCCTCTAGAAACCACTAATCTATATTTTTTATCTCTATAGATTAATTACTCTGGACATTTACTAGAAATGGAATCATATGATATGTAGTCTTTTTGTGTCTGGCCTTCTTTAACTTAGCATAATGTTTTCAAGGTTCATCTAAGTGGTTTTTCTTCATTGCCAAAGAGTGTGTCTGTTGAATAGATACATAAAATTTTGATTATACTGTACATTCACCAGCTGATGGACAACTGGGTTAGTTAATATCTTTTGGCTATTGTTATGTTGCAACTAGAGGCCTGGTGCACATAATTCGTGAATGGGGTGGGAGGGTACCTCAGCCTGGCCTGTGCCCTCCCGCAATCTGGGACCCCTCAGGTAGGGTCCCTAGGCCAGGTGGGCAATCCGGGCCTATCTGGGCCTTCCTTCCCCTGGCTGCTGGCAGTTGGCCCCGTTCCTGCCACTGCCACTGTTTGCCATCTGTGCAGCGCTGCCCCCGCTCCCCTGCCACTGGTCGTCTCTCTCTGTGGAAAATAGGTGTGGGGTTCAATCGCTTGGCTGGCCTGGACTTCTGTCTGTGGCTGCTGGCCATCTGTGGGGTGATGAATTGCTGGGCTCCGCAGAGGGAGGCCCTGCCCACCCGCTGCAGTGCTGCCAGCCTGGTAGCCTGGGCCTCCCTCTTTGGGGTGATCGATCGTGGGGATCCACAATTGATCGCCCACCAGAGGGAGGCCCTGCCCACCTGGCCAGGGCTCCATGATCAATCACTGCACAGAGGGTGGCCTGGGCTTCCTTCTTTGGGGTGATCATGGAGCCCCCCCTCCCATTGATTGCCCTGCTGGCCAGTGGCTGGGGCCGCCCTCTGTGGGGCAATTGTGGGGCAATGGGGGGGCCCCCAGACCAATTGCATCATACCTGCCTTGGCTGGCCTGGCACCCGTGCATGTCATAGCATGG
>NW_006297836.1:926698-929018 GCF_000327345.1 Myotis davidii
CCCCTCCTAGGCAGCCATTGGCTCCTTACAGTCACCCAGATTTCGTTCTGATTGGTCAGTTTCTATGCCAGTCAGCATCTCTGGGCCTATCAATGGGGCCTGGTCAGAAAGGTGGGGCTGATCAGCAGCCTTGGTGGAGGCCTGGAGAGAAATGGAGGCAAGGCTGCTGGCCAGACTGGGAGAGAGAGAGGCAAGTGATGATCAAAAGCTGCCACAGAGGCAAGGGATCAGGACCCTGCTTCTCTCTTCAGGCCTCTCTCTGGCCCTGATTCGCAGCCCCCTCAGCAGTCAGTGCTGGGGTACTACGCCTGATGAGGAAGCAGTCAGTGCTGGGTTGCCATGGCAACCGAGTGCTGACTGCAGGACTGATTTCCTTTGGTGGAGCCTTGGTTGTTACTGGTCATTATGACCCAGGGTTTTTATATATTAGGAGAAGCATTCATGAACAAGTCTTTGTAAGGAGATATATTTTCATTTTTCTTGAGTATTTATACAGCAGTGAAATTGTTGGGTCATATGATACATTAACTTTCAACCTATAATGAAAATGCCCTAATGTTTTCCAAAAAAGCTGCACCATTTTTGCAATATGTTCATCAGCAATGTATGAGGGATCCAATTCCTCCACATCTTTGTTAACAATTATTTTTGATTATAGCTCTTCCAGTGGGTATACAGATATCTCACTGTGGTTTTACGTAAATATGCATTTCCCTAATGACTAATGATATTGAGCATTTTTTCATGCACTTATTGGCCATTTGGATATCTTCTTTGTAACCATACCTATTAAAATCCATTGTCCATATTTAAATTGAGTTTTAGTCTTATTATTGAATTTCAAGAGTTCATGTACTTGGAATATATGGATGCATAATTTGTAAATAATTTCTCCCAGTCTATGAATTCTTTTACTTTCTTAAAGGTGTTTTATAAAGAAAAAAATGTTTAATTTTGTTCAAATTCTATTTATCATTTTTTTCTTGTATTGCCAGTAGTTTTGGTGCTGAATCTAAGAAATCTTTGTCAAACCCAGGGTCACAAAGACTTACTCTTATGTTTTCTTCAAAATTTATTGTAGTTTCAGTTTTTACATTTAGGTCTGCTATATTTAGGTTGATAAATGGTATATGATAGGGGTATGATTTAATTCTTTTGCATGTAGACATGCAATAATTGCACCACTATCTATTGAAAAGCATGTTATGTCGGGCAGCATAGCTCAGTGGTTGAGCAGGAGGTCATGGGTCAATTCCTGATCAGGGAACATGCCTGGGTTGCAGTCTCAATCCCAGGAGGAGGCAGCTGGTCAATGGTTCTCTCTCATCTCTCTCTCCCTCTCCCTTCCTCTCTGAAATCAATCTATACTAATAATAGCCTAGGGCCGTTAGTCCTAAACGACAAAATGGATGACCGGTCACCAGGAAGTGCATGGAGCACCTCTTGGTCCCTCCCCCAAGGCCCACAAGGCTGGTGGCAGGCTGGCCGGTGGGGCGAGGCAGGCACAGTGAGGTCGTTAGCCTCCAGCCAGAGGCCTAATGACCTCACCATTGCGGATCAGGCCCAGAGAGAGGCCCGGAGAGAGAGGCACGTCCTGATCAGCAGCCACCTCGGCTGCTGGCAAGGCCTGGACCAAGAGAGAGGAGGGGCCTGATCAGCAACCTGCTGGGTTGTTGGTGAGGCCTGGAGAGAGAGAGAGGGCCTGATCAGCAGCTGCTATGGAGACTGCGGATAGGCCCGGAGAGAGAGACAGCTGTCAGCAGGGCCTTTCTGGATTTCCCAGAAGAGCCAACGGCTGCCTATGAGGTGGAGCTTTTGACACTGGCATAGAAACCGACCAATCAGAACCAAATCTGGGTGAACTGGGAAGGCAGAACCTAAGGTGGGGCCTGAGGAGGGGTTTTAAGGGAAACAGCTGTTTGGTGTAAGGTGTAAGAAAGCAGTTCAATTTTTTAATAACCGGTTTGGCAGTATAGTGTATATGGCTGGCTATTAGTCCAGATATAGGGATTATGTATTTTTGTCTGCAAAGTGTACCTCCACCTACTGAATGATTTTCCCAACCATTTAAGCAATCATATCCTATATAGTCTATCTATACTAATAAAAGGGTAATATGCTAATTAGACTGGGTCAACCGGCCAGCATCAGATGTCTGACTTCCTTTCAGTCAAAGCCCAGGTGGTGGATGCCGAGGCAGAGGCAGTTAGGGGCGAGGTCAGTCTGGCAGGGGATTAGGGGCGAGATCAAGGGAGGGCAGTTGGGAGCGACCAGGTTTGAAGGGGAGGGGCATTGGGGGGAACCAGGCCAGCAGAGGAGG
>NW_006297836.1:929030-939458 GCF_000327345.1 Myotis davidii
CATTTTTATATGTATTAGTAAAACTTAGATAATAATTTTTATATCTATAATAATAAAAATGCAATATGCTAATTAGACTGAACAACCTTCTTGATGAAGCCAGGGTTGTGAGGGAAGCCTGTGGGTCCCGGGTGCCTGCTGGCAGCCAGAGGGAAGCCGGGTCCCGGGTGCCAGAGGGAAGCCGGTGCCAGCAGCCGGAGGAAGGATGGCCTACTCTTGCACGAATTTAGTGCATCGGGCCTCTAGTAAAAATATATTTTAAAAAAGAAAAGCCTGTTATTTCCCCATGAAGTTGTCTTTGAACCTGTGTAAAAATCAATTGAATATAAATAAAGGGATTTATGTTTGTACTCTAATTCTACTCATTATATATATATACATACACATATATGTAAATATATACATATACACATATACCAGCAGATGTATATATATCCTTATACCAGTATGTATACATATATATACATATATACATATACATATGTAGCAATTGTTATGAAGTAAAACAGATATATTAAAATTACTACATTAAAGTAAACATAAACATACTTCAATAAATAATATTATCACTATTAATACTTGTAAGGCACTTTATATACATTTTCACATTTAATCCTTCCAACAATCCTGCAAAGTACATGTAGCATCCTCATCTTTGCCATAAAAAAAAACAAGGTGCTGAAACTAAATATCCTAGTGAATTTATCCATCTTATAAGCATCAGCTAAAGATAAAAATATCATAGCTGCCTGAGTAGCAACTGAGAAGAATATTGCTTTATAGGAAAAATAAAAACACAGCTGAAATCCTAAGCTATATGGCATCTTACAATTCTATGTTGTTGACAGAAGGTTGCCCAAGCGTAGTAAGTTTTCAGCTTCAGTGAAGGAAATGAAAGCAAAATAATGCTAAGTGGTATTGAACCAAGCATATAGTGGAAACCACACTGGCTTTGAAGTCGGATGAAATGCAGTTGGATTCCAGCCCTGACTCTGACCCCTTAAGTCACTGTTTCTTCACTTTTTTGAAAATACGTTTTTATTGACTTTACAGAGAGAGGAAGGGAGACGGGGAGAGAGAGAAAAACATCAATTAGCTGCCTCCTCCACAGCTCCTACTGGGGATTGAGTCCAAAACCTGGGCATGAGACCTGAACCAGGAATTGAACCAGTGACCTCTTGGTGCATGAGTCGATGTTCAATCCACTGAGCCACACCGGCAGGGCTGTTTTTTCATATTTTTTACAAGGATAACTGTACCTGCTATGGGATTTCTGGGAGCCTTAAGTGAATAATGTAAAGCATTTCTAGCTCATAGTATCTGGCACATAATAGGTACTTGATACTCGATAAATGGCACTATTATCTATCACGCATCTTGTATCCATATTACCGGGCACATCACCTGGTTCACAATGGGAACTCTGTAAATGTGCTTAGGCTTGAACTACAGGAAAAAGTTCTCAATTGTGGCTAATGTCAATCTGAGGAAATCCCTCCAAAAAGTTTTTTGTTCTACATAAAAATTAAATGCACTGTTCTAGGTGATGGTGAATTTCACAATCCTGGGGTGTGTGTCCAAGGAGAACTGAATTAACACTCCATAAGCAAATTGTAGAAAGGAATTTAAACAAGATATAGATGATTTCTAATGTATAACCTTGGCATTCAGAATACCGGTACAATGGATAGGGTATAAAAGTTGCAGAGAAATTTATAGACAGAATAGTTTGAGGCTAATTTTGTACAAAATCATCCTTCACTTGGTTTCAGCTTACTAATAACCCTTGAAGGTGCTGTATCGGTTCATGAGATGAGACTGATAAAGTCTTTAGAAGGTAGATTAAGTTCTTTAGGAAACTATTGTTAAGCTCGGTAGAGTTCTGGAATAAAAAGTAAAAAGCAGAAGCTGGGCCGATGTGGCTCAGTGGTCAGCCAATGAATCCAGAGGTCATGGTTAGATTCTCAGTCAGGGCACATGCCCGGGTTGCTGACTTGATCCCCAGTAGGAGGCGTGCAGGAGGCAGCTGATCAATGATTCTCTCTCATCATTGATGTTTCTATCCCTCTCACCCTCCCCCTTCCTCTCTCTGAAATCAATAAAAAACATCTTTTAAAAAAAGAGGAAGCAGGAGTGTAATTTCTGGTGTGCGAATTGATCTTTGGGAGTCACCAAGCAGGTCTCTATGACACAGTGTCCTTAACTACCGAACAGGATTCAACTTTCATTTATTCTTGGAAGCTTTGAATTACGTGTTGTGCTTCAAACAGTCCCAGGGCAGAGATATAGTAAGTTATGGAAACACCATGGGGGGCTGTGATGTGTATTATCAAGGAGGAGTTCCTTCTGAGCTCAAATTCCTTCGTTGAACAGATTTCTGTATGAATACAAATAATCATTAGGGAGACAGCTGGCTGCTGCTGTGTCTCACCAATAAAACACACTCCTCCCACATCCCCTTATTTTCTTCTTGGGAATTCTGCCAGAAGGGCTGGGTGCAAGTGTTTGGGTAAGCAAGTGGGATTTGCTATCTGTTTCTGTAAGGCCCCGTGGGATGTACTGTTTCTCCAACATCTGTAACATCATGAATGCACACGAGTCTAACAGACTGGGATAAATAAACTCTGCAGCGCCAACTCTCCTGAGCTGTCTGTGTCGATGGGAAGGCCAACGAGATTAAATAGGCAAGGCCATTTGCATTGTCAAGGGTGGGAGGTTTCTGGGACTCCTGCCTATTGAGGCTGTTGGGAGGAGTAAACATCAGAGAGAGGGATATATGGGTGGCCTCAGTCTGTCCTTTTCTGTTCTTTTGTTATTACACATCTATCTGAGAATCTCAGCCAGTGTCATAATTTCTGCTATGATCACCTATGAGCAGATGACCTCACATCTATATTCCCTGACCCACATTTCATACCTATATAACCAAATTCCTATTTGGCATCTCCATCTGAATATCTCCCAGAAACCACAAACTTAAAAAAAATATAACAAAGCCTTGCAAAATAACTGCTTTCCTCAAGGAATGCAATCTAAACAGAGTTAAGACACAAACATGAAGAGATCTTTAATAAAACAAGAAGAAATATTCTCAGAAACCAACAAAATAGTGATTTCAGTAAAAAGTGGTAGAGAATCTCAAAAGGTGGATCTTTCACTGTGGGCTGAGTATGGGAGTGGTCAGAGTTGAGATATGAACCAGGTTTTCAAAAATGAGTTGGTCTTGGGCTAAAATTCAGGCTGAGTTGCTCTTTTTAATCTCAGGGAACATCATACTAGACCAGCTGTGGGCAAACTACGGCCCACGGGCCGGATCTGGTCCGTTTGAAATGAATAAAACTAAAAAAAAAAAAGACCGTACCCTTTTATGTAATGATGTTTACTTTGAATTTATATTAGTTCACACAAACCCTCCATCCATGCTTTTGTTCCGGCCCTTCAGTCCAGTTTAAGAACCCATTGTGGCCCTCGAGTCAAAAAGTTTGCCCACCCCTGCCCTAGACTAATCTCCGGTGTTAATAATAATCAGTGAGAAAGTTAGTAAATAACATAAATGTTTGTAAAAATAAATTAAACAAAAGCAGAACAAAACAAAACCAAAAAAGTTGTAACTGGTAATTTTCTCTTTAGGTTCTTGCCTATAGACTAGGGGTAGGGAACCTTTTTTCTACCTAGGGCCATTTGGATATTTACTTATTTTTTAAATATATTTTTATTGATTTCAGAGAGAAAGGAAAAGGAAGAAAGAGATAGAGACATCAATGATGAGAGGGAATCAATGATTGGTTTTCTCCTGCATGCCCCCTACTGGGGATCGAACCTGCAACCCTGACATGTGCACTTGACAGGATTTGAAACTGGGACCCTTCAGTCCGCAGGCTGATGCTCTATCCACTGAGCCAAACCAGAGAGGGCCATTTGGATATTTAAAACATCTTTTGAGGTCCATACAAAATTATCAACTTAAAAATCAATCTGCTATATTTGGTCAAACATTTAAGTAATTCACCCCTAATGCCTTGGCAGGGCCAGACCAAATGATTTTGCAGGCCTTTCATAGCCCACGGGTCGGATGTTCCCCACCCCTGCTATAGACAATTATGTTTCCTGTCTTCAGAACTTGAATAGCTAGGTGATAGAAACTTAGGCAGAAACTTGTTTCAAAGATTCAAGGAATTGGAAGTGAGTGACCAAAGCCAAGAATTAGTGTAAAGAGGAGTCAATGAAGGATGATACAAACTGTCATTTGATACCCTCTCCCCCACATCCTCCACAACCCTTATGCCAAGTACTTTACATGCACTATTTAATTTACTTTTGACAGCAACAATGCAAGGTACAGATTACTCTGAATTCCTAGAGAAGGAATAGATTCAGAAACATTCAGTGTCTTGCACCAGCAAACACAGGTAAAAACTAGTAGAGTCAAGTATTTACACTCAAATAAACCAAGCTTCAAATTCCAAGTTAAAGTAGACCATAGGTTTTTAGAGTAGGAAAGTATATAGTGTGGTTCTCTGGAAGAGACCTTATAGGAACCATAGAAACCGACCTGGCACATTTCCAGGGGCCTCTAGACCTCATATAACCACGGTCCAGACACAGCTCCCAAACCAGTTGAAACTGAAACAAATGGGTGAATACTAGAATGATTCAAACTCAGAAGTGATCATAGCTAGGCAAATAGATGATCATCTTGGAGAATTATATTTTGTATTTGTATTTTCTGGAAAGCCACATATCCTGGTAAAACAGCTGACTTGGCATATTATGCAACAGAATAGCCATGGCAGCCTTTGGAATGAGTCAGTTCATGCTGTGTTACTGGAGACAAGTCACTGAACCTCCCTGAAGCCCAGGGCTGTAAAACGTGATACTCATATTCACTTGCAGGGTTTTCTTAGGGAGAATGCAGATATTAGCAAATCATCTTCCACATATGACAATAGCAACTGTTTTCTATCATTGGTTTTTTTTAATTTTAAAAATATTTTTATTGATTTCAGAGAGGAAGGGAGCGGGAAAGAGAGATAGAAACAACAATGAGAAAGAATCAGTGATTGGCTGCAACCTGTATGCCCCCTAATGGGAATGGAGCCCGCAATTCGGGCATGTGCCCTTGACCGGAATCAAACCTGGGACCCTTCAGTCCCAGGCCGACACTGTATCCACTGAGCCAAACCGGCTAGGGTTGCAATTTGTTTTTAATTACACATCATTTTTGGACAGCAAAAGGAGAGAACACTTTTCTTGGAAAATATCTCTGTTTCTTTAAGATTAAAGAGTATAAGGAATGCTAGGTACCTGTGTAAGCGAAGTTGAAAGGTCTTGTCAGAGGAACATGATGCTTGGGAGCCACTGTGGGATGCGAGGGATATAAGAAGACGCCATCATCACCCAGCATCTCCAGCAATTCTTTATACAGGCTTTCTTCCATTGCCTTAAACTTCTGGTATTTCTCAGGGCTGTATTTGATCTTTCCTTCCAACAAGGCCAGTCCTACAGAATGGTAACATATAACAAGTGAAGGTATGAAACTTCATTTTAAATCCTAGTGTTATCTTTTCTTTTTTTAAAGTATATTTTTACTGATTTCAGAGAAGAAGAGAGGGGAAGAGAGAGAGATAGAAACATCAAGATGAGAGTCATTGATTGGCTGCCTCCTACATGCCTTCTACTGGGGATTGAGCCTGCAACCCGGGCATGTGCCCTGACTGAGAATCGAACCATGACCTCCTGATTCATAAGCCAGTGTTCAACCACCGAGCCATGCGGGCCAGGCTACTTTATCTTTTCTTATTCTATAACATTGAGAAAGTTAAAAAGTGATGAAAAAGAAACCTTATAACCTGGCTACCCATACATGAACATTGTTGATCACTGAATGTCAACTCCTGGTCTTTTTTTGGTAATGCTATATATCAACTTCCTAGCTTCTCCCACAGAATGCTGTATCATAAGGATTTGTATAACTGTAATATTTTAATTGTAGGAATGTATAATAGGCTTTTCTTTAACTAGCCCATGATTGTTGGGCATATAAACTTTTTCTGAAATTTAAATGCTGCAATAAACATCTTCATGCATGTAATTCTTAGAAAACTTTATAATGGAAATATATTTCTAGAGGATTCTATTTAATGTATCTTCAGGATTTAAATTATATTTTATGAAAAAAAATCATTAATGCATACATATACGTACATATTTTTAAGTATATGTCATAAATGATTAATACATATTTAGTATTTAAGATTAACACTTACGTATTTTAAAATAGTTTACTTATTTTAAAAGTAAGTTTATTTTTTTTTCAATCCTATATAATAAAAGCATAGTATGCAAATTGTCTCCTCGACCGGGAGTTCATCCAGGAGTTCAACCAGGGGATGGGGCTGGCCGGGGGAAGGGAGGAAGGCCCTGGCTGGCATCAGGCAGCTGCTAGGGGCCCTACCAATGCACAAATTTCGTGCACTGGGCCTCTAGTAGAAAATAAGAAAAACTCAAAAGATTAAAGTAGACTAAACAACTCACCAAAAAAATACAGTGCTCATGGAAAATAAATATGTTAGTACACTTAGTTCATGTACTTTCTTATATAACTGTATGTACAATTTTCCACATATTCTACTCACCATTTTAACATACATAAATGCGTGTTATCAACATGGCTTCGTGAATTGGTCTTAAGTGCCTGCATACAATTGTATCCTATCTATGAATCATAATTCACTACCTATTCCTCTGTTGTTAAACATTTAGGATGCTTCTCATTTTTTGTTATTATAAAACATGCTGCAATGTACATCTTTATGAATAAATTCTTTGCTATGGTTTGGAATATTTTTATCTGAAGAGTCTAGCTTGTGGCTAAAATCCCTGTGGGATTTTCTCAAGTGTAGCCATCAGCAATTATAAAAGGCTTATCTGGAAAGCTGCCCTCTCCAAACCAGACATGGCGCACAGACAGCGCACTGAAACATCTATAGGGTATTGCAGTCAAGGACTTGGGCCTATCTAGCCTGTGATGTTCTTGTACATATTTGCATTCTCAGCCAAGGCACTCTCAGCTGAGGCCTTTGGCAGAGGTCTTCCTCAGGTATCTTTATGGGAGAGGAAGAGGAAAGCTTGAAGACACTTTTCCCTACTCTGATTACTACTCAGGACTTTTCCACTCCTAATCTCTCTCCCTTATCCCATTCCTGACCTCAGGGTCTGTAAAACTGCTGGAGCCTTTATTTCAGGCCCCTTTAACAGTGAGAAAATCTCCTCACTTGTGCTGATCCATTTGACCCTTGACTGGTGCGAATTTTCATAGGGGAAATGGAAAAGGGGGGAGTTGTTTTCTCCAGTTATAGTCTCCTGCTTCTACTATCACTGCCACTAAAGGCTTCACTGTTACTTTTATTTTGTCCTGTGGCTGTAATTGGCTCTTTCAACATGGAACAGCTCAGCTAAGCCCCTGACAATACCTAGGATGATGAAATGTGATTTCTTTGGCATGAAATGGCATAGGACAACACAAGAGTTCCTTAATCACTTCATATCAGTATACCACTGTCTTTCAAATTTTATGGCTATGCACAACAAAGAGGACACCAGTGACTAGAATACTGTCAAGATTCTTTTGAAGAAAAGTAACTCTGACAAATACATGGCAAGTGAGTGCTTTGAGTTTTCATTGTCCTTAAATGATTTTCCTGATGATATTAGAATATTAGGGTCAGTGAAAGCAGTGTCTTTTTCCAACAGAGCAATTTCTGATGATAGAGACCTCATTGGTAGAGCTATGTAATAATAACAAAATTAAAAATAGCCCTGGCCTGTGTGGCTTAGTGATAAGAGCATCAGCCTGTGAAACAAAGGGTTTCGGATTCAATTCCTGGGCAAGGGCACGTACCTGGGTTGCAGGTTCATTCCCAGGCCCTGGCCCTGGTCGGGGTGTGTGTAGGACGCAATGTGTCTCATTCACAGAAACGTGTTTCTCTCTTTCTCTCTCTCTCTCTCTCTCTCCCTCTCTCTCTCTCTCTCTCTCTCTCTCTCTCTCTCTCTCTCTCTCTCTCTCCCCCACCCTTTTCCTCCCTTCTGCTCTCTCTAAAAATCAACAGGAAAAATATCCTTGGTTGAGGATTAACCAAGAAAAAAAATTAAAAATAAAATAAAAATAGCTTCTATTCATTGAGTCTTTAAGATGTTCCAAGACTTGTGGTTTCATCTTTATAAACTTGAAATTGCCAGTATGTGCATGATTAGGTTGTATTTCACATACTTTAGATGCATAATCTCATTTAACTAGCATAACAGTGCTAGGAAGTACCTATTATTTAATCCCCTCAATCACACAGGTAATACATGCTTTTATTAATTCCATTTTATAGATAAAAATGAATCACTGATAACATACTAGTAAACAACAGAATGAAGGTTAAGCAAACTAGTATCTTGAAAAGTTAAGATTGTGCCCCAGTGTGAAATAAAGCAACTAATTTATACTTGCCTCAATTTATCACTATAAAGTGGTAACATTGACTTATACTATCAGCCTCTCTTAAATGTTTAAAGGGATAACACATGAAAAGGTGCCACAAATCTAATAGTTGACCTTAAGTATTCAACGAGTGTCTGTTTACAATAACAATCACCAACTCAACAGAATATTATCCAGCCATAAAAAGAAATAAGGTACTGATACAAAGCACAACATGGATAAAATGTTAAAAAAAACCTTATGCTAAGTGAAAGAAGCCAGTTACAAAACACCACATAATGTATGATTCCATTTATTTAAAACTAGAGGCCTGGTGCATGAATTTGTGTACAGGTGGGGGGTGTGTGTAGAGCTGCACTAATTTCTGTGGTGAGCTGCTTCAACTGAACCTACCCTACATGACCAATAATTAAGATTTTGAGAGGTTAATTCACCAAAATATTCCTGAATGGACCTATTCCTAAAGTCAAATATATTGTCCAAAATTTCCAATTAGATATTTAAATACAATACATGACACAGAGTAAGCACCGTAGGCACTTGAGTTTGTAAGGCAAACATTTCAAGAGCACTCCTCAACTGGGTAGCCATCTAACTTTCATGAATTAAGATTTCTAAGCCTATAAAATGGGCATTTTAATAGACGTGTTGTAAACCAATGATATAAAATGCACAGGACAGTGGTTGGCACATAATGAGATGTCAGCATAGGATGGACACTAATTCATTACTGATAGAGCTCAGCTTTCCTCAGTGTTGCAGTGTGGTAAGATATTCTCCCCTCCCCTAAAGACAGCAAACCAGAGAAAAGATGAGTTACATACCAATGGCAGGGATGGTGTGCGCTGATAGGCCCAGGCACCATTTCATCAATTCCCACAGAGGGCTGATAGGCTTCCCATGGTCACTAAGCAGATCCACAAATTTTACAGGTTCCTGAGAGTGAAGAAACCTTTATTAACCAATGTCACCCCAACAAATTCAATAAAAAAAAAGACCTGGGAAAGCAAAAGATTAAAATGTAAATGTGAAAATAAACATATTGATGGGCTAAAACAGGAAATACAAGTATTCTCTCAAAAACAGTATGGTTGCCCTAGCCGGTTTGGCTCAGTAGATAGAGCGTTGGCCTGTGGACTGAAGGGTCCCGGGTTTGATTCCGGTCAAGGGCACATGACTGGGATGCAGGCTCAATGCCCCATAGGGGGCATGCGGGAAGCAGCCGATCAATGATTCTCTCTCATCCTTGATGTTTCTATCTCTCTCTCCCTCTCCCTTCCTCTCTGAAGTCAATAAAAATATTTAAACAAAAAAAAAACCCAAAAAACAGTATGGTTTAGACAAACATATGAATAGGAATGGTCATAGCAGCACTATGAATTATAGCCATATAGCAATCAGCTGATGAACAGATAAACAATATGCATTGATTCAATAGAATATTATCTACACTAATAAAAGAGAAAAATGGTAATTGGTGTACGACGCTACCCTTTTCATTGGCTAATCAGGGCTATATGCAAATTAACTGCCAACAAGATGGCAGTTAATTTGCATATGTAGGCACAATGCAGGGAGGCAAAAGGGAAAGCAGGAAGAAGCCCCCTGCCACTGACAATGCCTCCCAGCCATGATCAGAGAATCAGGCGCCTTTGCTGCCCTGGCCAGTGATAGCAGGAAGTAGGGGTGGAGCCAGCGATGGGAGCTGGGCACGGTCGAAGCTGGCAGTCCTGGGAGCTAGGGGTCCCTTGCCTGGGCCTAAAGCAGAGCCCACAATCACGGGGCTGCTGCAGCTGTGGGACCCCACTGCCCGGGCCAGATGCCTCGGCCAGAGGCGATAGGCCTGGGCAGGGGCAGAGCGGGAGATCGCGGGGAGCTGGGAGTCCCCTGACCAGGCCTAATGCCTTGGCCAGAGGCATCAGGCCTGGGTGGGGGGCGCG
>NW_006297836.1:939983-944399 GCF_000327345.1 Myotis davidii
GCCTGAGGGCTCCCAGTATGTGAGAGGGGGCAGGCTGGGCTGAGGGACACTCCCCCCCCCACATACCCAGTGTATGAATTTCATGCACCGGGCCCCTAGTCCAGACATAAAAAGAAATAAGGTGCTGATACAAGGCACCACATGGATAAAATGTGAAAAAAAAACCCTTATGCTAAGTGAAAGAAGCCAGTTACGAAAACACCACATAACGTATGATTCCATTTATTGAAACTAGAGGCCTGGTGCATGAATTTGTGCACAGGTGGGGGGGTGTCCCTCAGCTTGGCCTGTGATCAGGGCTGACTAGGGACAGGGACCGCAGAAGGTTGGCTGGCCAGCTGGGGGGAGGGACTGCAGGAGGTTGGTTGGCCACAGGAGGCTGGCTGTGGGAGCGCACTGACCACCAGGGGGCAGCTCCTGCATTGAGCGTCTGCCTCCTGGTGGTCAGTGTGCACCATAGCGACCGGTCAACCAGCTGTTTGGTCGAATGGTAGTAACGGTTGCTTAGGCTTTTATATATATAGATTCCTATAGTAAGGAAATCTATAGATACCGAAAGTAGATTAGTTTTTGCTTAAGGCTGTGGATAGGAGTGGTGAGGATACTGGAGGGGGTGACTGATAATATGTATGGGTCTCTTTCTGTGGTGATGAAAATGTTCTAAAATTGATTGTAGTGTTGGTTGCACAATTCTGCAAATGTTTTAAAAATCATTTAACTGGCCAAACCGGTTTGGCTCAGTGGATAGAGCGTCGACCTGCGGACTGAGAGGTCCCGGGTTCGATTCCGGTCAAGGGCATGTACGTTGGTTGCGGGCACATCCCCAGTGGGAGTGTGCAGGAGGCAGCTGATCGATGTTTCTCTCTCATCGATGTTTCTAACTCTCTATCTCTCTCCCTTCCTCTCCGTAAAAAATCAATAAAATATATTTTTAAAAAAAATCATTTAACTGTATGCTTTAAAAGAGTGATATACATGGTGTGGAAATAACTCAATAAAATTCTTTGAATAAAGTGGCAAAATGGCCATAAACAAGTATAGTTGAGAAAATGGCCACATCCTTTTTCCATAGAAAAAGCTTCAAGTACCAACCATATAATGTACCTGTTCTTAAGAGATGAACCATCACTGAGCAACATGGCAGAGTGCCTATGAATAGCAGCTCTGAGTCAGGTATAACTCAAAGTGAGGGGAGACCAGATTTTTTGCTCTTTTGTCTTATTTGAGGTTTTTTATTTCAGGACCAATTTTAACAATTAGCACCTATGTTATAAGCTTCTCCAAGCTATAAGAGAGTATCTCCTGCAAATGAACTCAGAATACAATTTTTGTTACTGATCTTTGATTTAGTTTTGTTCATACTCTGATTATGAATCTACATGTCAGAGTCAAACATCCAAACTTGTAGATTTACACGAACTTCCTATTCTGAGAGATGTCCAAAGTGCTTATATAAAAGAAACTTTTGGTCTCTTAAACACAAATATAGTGACAATTTATTTTCCTTAAGATAGAAAGGATCATGAAAGTACTCCCTTATTTGTAGGGCTACTAAATGTCAGGAACTTTACAAGAAATATTCTTTTATTTTTAAAAAAATACTTTTATTGATTTCAGAGAGAAAGGAAGAGGGAGAAGAGATAGAAATATCAATGATGAGAGAGAATCATTGATCGGCTGCCTTCTGCACGCCCCCTACTGGGGACTGAGCCCACAACCTAGGCATGTGCCCTTGACTGGAATTGAACCGGGGACTCTTCAGTCCACAGGCTGACGCTCTATCCACTGAGCAAAACCAGCTAGGGCCAACTTATTACTCTTAAAGAATTCATATTTAATATCCTCAACAAGCCTGAAGAAATCATAAGTAAAGCATCTTTCACAAGTTCCCACATCAGCTTCCAAACTTAGCAAATAACAGGAGGGTAAAATTACATTGTAGAAAAGCAGGTAACTGTTGTTCTAAAACCTCTGATGGGGAGGCAAAGTAGAATCTTGATAACTGGGGTTACCTAATCACTTTATGCCTTACTGAAGCCTAAATGCTCTGATACCTAGCACATGCTATAATGGAATAAAACCCACGCCCCTGTGTCTTGTCCATCTTATCTCTGCTTGAAATACCTTTTATCACTTCTTTACCTGATTAAGGTCTCCAAATTATTCACATATTGGTGAATAGCAATTCCTCCACCAGGAAGATTTCCCTGACTTCCACAAAGAGAAGGGCCCCCCCCCCCTCTGATCCTATAACCATATATGCTTATACTGGTATAGCACTCATCAAACTGTATAATTTTTCATTATTTAACTATGTCACCTATTTGCTTATTAATTTCATTCCTCCATATTGACAACATATGGCCCACAATAGAAGGTCAATAAATATTTATTAAAAAAGAAGGAAAGTAGTGAACATACCGTCCCATCAGGTCCCTTTGCTGACATCATTGTGACCCATAACTGAAAAGAATACTTCATTTGCTTTAGTTTAACATGTTGAACTGAGGCTCCTAGTATATTTTCCAGGTGATCCACAACCTTAGAAAATGAAGATAAAACAATAGACAAACATGTTTAGGAAAAAAGAGATGTCACTGGAGAGTGGTGTAAGCAAGATGGCTGACAAGAAAGTGGTAGGCCCTCATTTTTTTTTAAATCTGTTTTTATTGATTTTTATTTAGTTAGTTTAAAAAATATTTTTATTGATTTCAGAGAAGGGAGAGGGAGAGGGAGAGATAGAAACATCAATGATGAGAGGGAGTCATTGACCGGCTGCCTCCTACATCTCCCTACTGGGGATTGAGCCCGCAACCCGGGCATATGCCCTTGACCGGAATTGAACCCTTCAGTCTGCAGGTCGATGCCTTATCCACTGAGAAAAACTGGCTAGGGCTTTTATTGGTTTTTAGAGAGAGATAGAAACATTGAAGAGAGAGGAACATCACCACCACCACCACCACCATCATCATTGATCTGCTGCCTCCTGCACACCCCCTACTGGGATCGAGCCCAGAACCCAGGCATGTGCCCTGACCAGGAATTGAACTGGAGACCTCTTGGTTCCTGGATTGATGCCCAACTGCTAGGCCACACTGGCTGGGTTAGGGACTCATTTCTTCATGGAAGCACCAACATACAGACCATGACCAAAGGAGCTCTGTGAGGCCTCTGAAAACCAGTTAAGAAACTTCAGCAATAAAACAAATGACCAAAAAATAAAAGCTGCACTCACAATGCTAAGAAATCTCATGGTAACTTCGCTCATTTTCGTCCCATCGCTTTCCTGGTACAATGCAGATAGACTGGGAGGAAACCACTCAACTACTAACTTCTGCCTTGGGATGGAATGAAAAGACTGGCATTTGCTTGCAGAGCTCTGGTTAGTATAGAGGCAGCCTGGGGGCATTGGTTTATCTCTTGCCTGGAGCACTGATGGGAATAGAGGCATAGTTTGTATATCTGCTTGGAAGCTATCAAAAGCAGTGGTTGGAGCCATGGCACAAAAGAGTTGCAGGGTTACTGCAGACCTGTGGGTGTCTGGGTATAAGATATTACAGGCAGAACAATAATATAAATCAACTAAGGGCTTGAGAAGAAGTAAGTAAGGAAGAGACATTTGGGGAAATTAAGACATTAAAAAGTAGTCATATGTACAGAGGAACTGGAATTTAAAAATGTACAAGCCCCCAAAATACCCATCTCCACAAGTTTTGAGAGAACAGGTAAATGTGACAGCACCAATGGAAACAAAGAAAGCTCCAGTAAGTGACCTAAAGAAATGGAGAGCAATAAACTGTCAGACAAAGAATTCACAATAATCCTTTTAAGGAAGTTTTATGAACTACAAGAAAACACCAAATAGACAAGTAAACAAAATTAGGAAAATAATACATGAACAAAATGAGAAGTTCAAAGAAGAACTAGCAACAATAAAAAAACCCCCAGAAATTCAAAAATACAATAACTGAACTGAAGAAATTCAATAGAAAGTTTTAAAAGTAGACTTGACCATGTGACCTGAACATTAGAAATTACCCAGTTAGAGGAGTGTGAAAAAAGCCAATGGGAATTATGGGGCACAATGAAAATAAACAAGTTTCATATTGTGGGAATTCCAGAAGGAGAAGATAAATATAAAGGAACAGGAAGTATATTTAAAGCAATAATGGCAGAAAAATTCCTGATCTTGGGGAAAGAAATGAACATCCATACTCATGAAGCCCTAAAGATCCCAAATAGGTTGAACACAAATAGGGCTACACCAAGATGGATTATAATTAAGTTGTTAAAAATAATATGTTAAGTGAAATAAGTCAGTCACATGATCTCACTCACCACATGATCTCACTCATTCATGGATAATTGAGACCATTATAAACTTTTGAACACATGGGGGGGGTGAGACCTTGTTTG
>NW_006297836.1:944604-951228 GCF_000327345.1 Myotis davidii
CAATAAATATAGCCCTGGGTGAAGATGAAAAAAAAAACCCACAGTGTTGCCTGCCCCAATTTTTTTTTTTTAACATCAGCATTGGATATAATGTTGAATGCCAACTGGAATTGAAAAAACAATTAAAATAAAAAATAAAATAAAAATAAGTGTTGGAAAAAAAAGTTAAAGAGAAAGAAATTTAAGATCAGCAAAAGCAAAGAGAGACGTTAGATACAAGGGAACTCCCATAGGCTATGTGTGGATTTTTCAACAGAAACTTTTCAAGCCAGGAGAGAATGGACTGCCATGTCTGTCTTAGTATGTTAAAGCAATCTTTTTTATTTTAATTTAATTTTTTTAAAAAATACATTTTTATTGATTTAAGAGAGGAAGGAAGAGGGAGAGATAGAAACATCAATGATGAGAGAGAATCACTGATTGGCTGCCTCTTGCACGCCCTCTACTGGGGATCAAGCCTGCAATCCAGGCATGTGCCCTTGACCAGAATTGAATCTGGGATCCTTCAGTCTGCAGGCCGACGCTCTATCCACCCAGCCAAACTGGCTAGGGCTAAAGTGATCTTTTATAGCACTCAAGTTTATAATTGTCTTCCTTTAGGTTTCACAGATATGTTTCAACTAATTGGTAGGTATTGTAAAATCATTTTTTATTAGTTGTTTCTGGTATATCAGGACGATTCTGATTTAGGGAGTACATGACTTTAAAATTAGGGCACTTGTTAACCTTACTGTGAGAATTTTACATGAATTTTCTTGATGTTAGAGATATAAAATTACATGTTTTCCAAATAATGATCTGTACTATTTTTAATAGTGTCATGTTTACTTACTGTCGTTTTTTAAAAAGTATTTTTAAAATTTGACAGGGTTCTTCTTTTTATTCTTCTTCGAATGAGCTTTTGCTTTTAAAATGACACATTAGTTTCATTATTACAGAAGTATTTAAAGAATAAAAAGCAGACTAGAATTGTTACATATGCAATGTGATCTCAATTATATAAAAGTTACATCTACACATAACCATATAAGAATAACTGGAAAGATATGACAAAATAGTAATAGCAGTTACCTCTGAGCAATTTCTTTCTTTGCTGTATTATACTTTATTTTTTAAATGTTCCTTTTTATTAAAAAACAAGTAAAACATAAAAAATAGCTATAAAAATCACAGCAAAAATTACTTCGTACAACTACTGCGATCATCTTAATTCTGTATTCTGACAGAAATATCTGGTAGACAGTAAAGGAATAGGTTGAAAATGGCATCTATTGGCTTAAATATGAATTCCATTAAAGAGATTCTACTTATAATTACCTTTTTCTGAACCTGAATGAGTTCTCGGTCCACTTTGGACATTAAAAATGAGCCACCATCATGTTCCATCCAGTAAAATTTCAAGCCCTTTAAATGTACCTTTTCATCCAGTTTTAATCTGTGGAGGAATAAAAAGAAACAGGTATGAACAAATTACTTATATATACTCACTAGTTCAATCCTAACAATTGAGTATTTGCTTTAGTGGGACTCCCTCCCGCCCCCAGAATTTTGTGCCAGAAATAGTGATAAGCCTTTAGAATTCATATTTTCAATTAAGAATATTACTCTGTCCACATGAGAAAGGATAGCACAGAATGGTCAAGACTGAAGATGGAGTAAAAAGTGAGAAGGCTCTGGTGAGAAATTATTGTAGCCTATACAAGAATTATAACCATGGTGATAGAAATGTAATGATGTGGGAGATAATTATGAGGTAATCTTCATTGGAGATTGCTTAGCCATAGGAGTAATAGAGATGGGGAACCAGGCTTTTGTGGCTGGGTTGATTATGGTACAGTCACTGGAATTGGGGAAGAACAGAAGTAGCAAATCAGTTTTGTGGGGTTTGGAAAGAGAACGAAAATCAGTTTCAGACACACTGAATTTCAAGTCCTTGCGATGCCCAGGATGCTGGTTAATATACACTCCTGTAGCTAAGGTGAAAGGAAGGAATTGGAGATGTATATTTGTGAATCCTCTATATGTATGGGAGGTAACTGAAGTAGCAGGTATAAATGGAGTCTTCTTGGGAGGTTGGGGAAAGAGAGAAGAATGAATTGAGCCAAGACCCTCTAGGGCAGTGGTCGCCAACCTTTCGGACCCCACAGACCACTGGCTGGCGACCGCTGCTCTAGGGTACCAGTATTTTAAGGATGAACCACCAAAAGAGATAAAAGGAAAGGGCAGAGATGTAGGAGCTGTATCAGAAGAGTGTGGATCACAAAATCCTAAGGTAGAGATTATTTCAAGAAGGAAGGAATGGTCAATAGGGGTCACCAGTTATAAGATCAGAGAACTTGACAAAAAAATTTTAGCAGTGGAAAGGTGAAAACCAGTATGTAGTTCAGGCATGTTAAAGACGTTAAGCGCCCAGTCAGTCAGTGGCAACTGACACTATACTTTCCATCCAGAAGACAAAACAGGCTGGGCGCTTAACGTGTTAACCAGTAATGGAAAAAAGATCTGAGAGAGTACTGGAACATGCGATCCGGAAAAGGGCTCAAAGAGTTTAATACCAAAGCAAAAAGAAAGACATTTTATCTACTTAAAGGGGAAAATGAGAAGTTAATGTCTGGGGAACTAGAAAGTTTGATGTAAGGAACTGAAGAAAGTTCCACAGATTGCATTTTCTTGGTAAAGTAGAAAGTGGGACCATTTATTGCTGCTGTGGAAAGTGTAATAAAGAGCTATAAAGGGAAATAGGCAGATTTCTAGGCTATATCAATGTCCCAATAAAAGTTTGGAAAACATGTGTGGTGACCAATAGAAGAAGCACCAGAAAGGCTTAATTTAAAGTGGGATGTCTATATATTCAAATTGACAAATGAACTACAATAACCCACTGCTTTCATCCCCAAACAGGCCTCCCTTTGTGTAATATTTTCACACAGTAAATTATTTTTACAAACGATCTTCCCAGTTTGTGAAGCATGACATCCACACATACAAAAACCCCCTCTCAGAAAAACAAAAGACCAATTCTGTGGTGGAGGACTAAAAGCTTCCCTCTATGTTTCTAATAAGCAAAGGGAGAAGGAGTTGCCTGGGCAGGAAGGAGAGAAAATAAAGGAAAGAAGCGAACATACTTTTTGATTCCAGGTCCTGCCATGACCCTCAGCATGGGGGCCAGGTCTTCAGCGTAGCGGCACATGGGACCAGTGCACTGAAACTGCTCCTGGGCTCCCTTAGCCACAGGGAACTGACCGTTGTTGGAGACCACACCTGAAAGTTTGGACACTCGGGTTAGCTGTCCAGAATAAGACATGGTCCCCCATCTGAGTAGAATCATATGATTCTTAGCTTTTTCTGACCGACTTACTTCATTTGACATATTCTCAAGGTCCATCCATGTTGTTGCAAAACTGTGTCTGTTGACACAGACAACAGTATGGTGGTTGCCAGAGGGATGGGTGTTGGCGGCAGTAGGCGGTAAAAGGGAAAGGGAAGGGGGGCCAAATATACGGTGACGAAGATGATTTGACTTTGGGCACACAATACACTATGCAGATCATGCATCATAGAAATATACACTTGAAACCTATATAAACTTATTAATGAATGTCACCCCAATAAATTTAATTTAAAAAGACATGATCCCTGAATGTTGTATTTCATCATCGTGTTTAATCTTTCTTAAATGTGGGGAGTGGAACTTCCAGTACAATATCTACCAGAAGCAGCAAGTGCAGACGTATTTTTCTTGTTACTGATCTTTGGAGAAAAAGTTTTCAGTTTTCACCAATAAATATGATGGTAACTATGGGTGTTTTCATATAGGCCTTCTTTTTTAATATAAAAAAAAACTCATAGTGTTTACTATTTGACAAATACTTTTCTGGGACCTTTACAACATTAACTCATTTAATTTTCATAACAACCTTATGAAGTAGATATTTTGGCTATACCCATTTTACAGATGAGACAATTGAGGCAGACATTAAGTATCTAATATTACATAGTTACTAAGTGACAGAATACCTAAAGTCTAGCTCCCCAGACTGTTATCAATCACTAAACCAGTGACTCTAAACTTTTGGCTTCAGGATCCTTTTATATGCTTCAGAATTATAGGGGACCTTAAAGGAATTTTTGTTTATAAAAGTTAAACATATCAATATTTAACATATGAGAAATAAAAACTGAAAAGATGTTAAAACATTTGTGTTAATTTGCTTAAAAATAACAGTAAACTCATTATATGTTAGCATAAAAAATATTTTATAAAAAACTATTTTCTAACACAAAAATATATTTAGTGAAGAAAAGGTCATTCTTTTATATTTTTGCAAATCTATATAGTGTTTGATTTAAAAGAAAAAAAACCTGGATTCTCAAATAAATATCTATATGAGATTTTTAAAATCTGAACAGATAATTGTTCATATTATATCAAATCAGGTCAAGTCCTGTTTCAGACAGGATATTTACAATAAGAAATCTGAAATTTTATCAATGAATTTCATATTCTGTTATACTAAAATCCACTGGTATATCTCTTGCTCTGGTTCAATCATTTTATAATTCATAATTTTGTAATACCAATCATTAGGGATTTGAAAAATATTCGCTAAAATACACATTACATATTACTAGTATATTCATTTTATATTAAAAAATCCATTCACATCACCACTGATCTCTAAGGAAAGTCCTTAATTATTGCAAGGCTGTTAAGCTAATGGTGGTAGATGTAGGTTTTCCAAATTTCTAATTTTTGTTTGTATAAGGTTCTTAAAATGCATGAGTAAAAGCCCAATCCAAAGTAAGAGATAGATAAATTAATCTGTTATATGTATTTAAAAAGTATTTTGTCCCATTTGACCCAGTGTTCCTACTTCTAGGAATATATCCCAAGAAACTAGAAGCAGCAATCAGAAAGGATATATGCACCCCTATGTTCATAGCAGCACAATTCACCAGACCTAAGATTTGGAAACAGCCTAAATGCCCATCAGCAGATGAGTGGATTAAAAAACTGTGGTACATCTACACAACAACCTTTTTTTAATTAATCCAATAGAAGGCAAGAAATAAGAAAAAAAGAAACAAAACAAATGAGACAAAACTAATTATTTGGGGGGATAAGGACATATATGTAATACCTTAACCAATAAAGGAAAAAACTTTAAAAAATAAAAAGGTAAAAAAAAAGTATTTTGGAAATTTTTTATTCATAAGAAAAAAATGACTGATGGTTACCAGAGGAGAGGGCGATGGGGGGCTGGGTGAGAAAGGTGAAGGGATTAAGAAGAACAAATTGATAGTTACAGAATAGTCATGGGGATATAAAGCACAGCATAGGGAATACAGTCAATAATATTGTAATAACTATGTATGGGGCCAGGTGGATACTTGAAGTATTACCTGAACTACGTTGTAAAGTATATAATTGCCTTACCACTATGCTGCACACCTGAAACTAATACAAAATAATATTGAATTTACACTGTAATTAAAAAATTTTAAAAGGATAAATGAATCAATGAAAAGAGTCAGGAATGTATTAAATATATAAATGCAAATTGAACTGTTTGAAGGTGCAAATAGTAGCCTACTGCATGTACTTTTTTTACCTTGCTTTTTCTTACTTATCCCTATGGTGACATGAATTTTTAGTGTCTACACCAGTGATGGCGAACCTATGACACGCGTGTCAGAGGTGACACGTGAACTCATTTTTTGGTTTATTTTTCTTTGTTAAATGGCATTTAAATATATCAAATAAATATTAAAAATACAAATCTTTGTTTTACTATGGTTGCAAATATCAAAAAATTTCTATATGTGACACGGCACCAGAGTTAAGTTAGGGTTTTTCAAAATGCTGACACGCCGAGCTCAAAAGGTTCGCCATCACTGGTCTACACTGTGGTTGTTGAAACCAGAAAGATTAAGAAATATCAAGTAGGACAGCAGCATCAGGGTAGCATAAGTTGTTTTTATTTTCTTACTTTTTATTATAACTCATTAGATTTTGCTTAACTGAACAAAATTGCCTCTGCACCTTATACCAAGGAACATGGAAGTTTTCTAACCCACCTTTGCATCCAAAAATAAGCAAATAAGAATTTGGTAAGGACTGTGGATGCAGGAGAGTCAATGAGGATGCCCCATTCTAACTCACTGTGATGTGTGTGTGGGGGGGGCAGGGGGGCAGGGGGCGACCTGGAGAGTGCAAACCTGGGCAGATGCCCACTGGCAAGACGATTTGCGGAAGTCCAGGTAGGCTGAGAGGAGATTCCAGCAGGCAACTGATGCAGGGGAGAGGCAAGATTGGGTGCATAGAAAAGGGAGAAACGCATTAGGCAGTCCCCCCTTCCCAGGGCAACACTGCTGCAGAAGTGATCACTCCAGTAGAAGAAGTGTAATACTGTGACCTCATCCACCAAGAAGGAGGAAAGTGAAAGTGGTGAGTGACTGCCTTGTTACCCCAAATGTGAGAGTGTGGCTGGAGAAACCCATTTCTATCCTGCAGCACCCACATTTTTGAGGAGGGCCCTCCATGACAGGGGTGGTGGGGGAGAAAGGGAAGGGATCTGATAAGAACAGCAAAGGGAATTGAACACAGTTCCTGTTGTCAGCTTC
>NW_006297836.1:951291-956279 GCF_000327345.1 Myotis davidii
CAAACAAAAACCTAGGAGTACCCTCCATTTGAAGATATACCCACAGAGCCCGCGGGCACTACCAGAGCCCCAAGTACTAAACCAACACCTAACCCTATTTTGCTGCTGGCTCCTTGTGTGTGCTTCCAAATGCATCTGCAAGAACAAGCTCCAATAGAAAAGGAGCATGCTCAAAAAAATAGGTGAGTCAACGGACAAGGAAGGACCACAAACTTAGCTATTGCACCACCTTTGGGAATATAAAAGACAGGTTTCCAATAACCAGCCTGGTGCATTGCAAGGGGGGGGGGGCCCTAAAAACAGCCCTGGTTTGGCTTAGTGGATAGAGTGTCAGCCTGCGGACTGAAGGGTCCCGGGTTCGATTCCAGTCAAGGGCACATACCCCGGTTGTGTGCTCGACCCCCCCGCCCCAGTGGGGGACATGCAGGAGGCAGCCTATCAATGATGCTCTCTCATCATTGATGTTTCCATCTCTCTCTCCCTCTCCCTTCTTCTCTGAAATCAATAAAAATATGTATTTTTTAAAAAGCCCTAAAAACATAGTTGTTGGCATCTTCTACTTCAAATGAGAAAGCAGAAGTACATACATACAAAATATTTAAAAATCAAGAAATATGGCATCATAAAAGTAATTATTATCTAGAAACCAACTTAAAGGCCTAAAATATTATAACCTAATTAATAAAGTATTCAAAATAGCTGGTATAAAAAAATTCAACAAACTATAGAAACTCAGAAAAACAATGAAATCAGGAATAGAATGAATAAACAGAAGGCTTTCTTTACCAAAGAGATTTAAATAATAAAAAAGGAAAATCTGGATCTGAAGAATTCAATAAATGAGATAAAGAATGATGGGTAGACCAGATAAGAAAAGAATAAATGACTTGAAATATAGAAATAATGAAGTTTGATTAGGAGAAGGAACTAAGATTTTAAAAAAGCAAAGAAGTCCTATGAGAGCTATTGTTTTCATTGAGAATGGCAAATATTTGATAAATGGAGTTCCAGAAGGTTAAGAGAAGGAAAAGTTGGCAGAAAGTTTACTTAAATAAATAATAGATGAGAACTTCCCAAATGTGGGGAAGGACTTGCACATAGAAGTCCATAATTCTAATAGAACAGTCTATTATATCAATGCAAAAAGACCTCCAAGAATATCATAATAAAACTGTCAAAAATCAATAATAACAAGAGTGTTATAGGTAGGTGAGGAGCCATTACAATTGTTACTACAGCAATGCATGGGGAACCATGAGAGACTTCTATGAGCAATTATATGCCAACCAATTGGATAACCTAGAAAAAATGGGTAAATAAAAAGAATCTTGAAAAACGCACAACAGTAGAAGCATCATGCTTCCTCACTTCAAAATATATTATAAAACTATAGTAATCAAAATAATGTAGTACTGGCCCAAAAACAAACACAATAAATGACTGAAACAGAATTTAGATTCCAGAAATACACCCAGGCTTATATGGTCAATTAATCTATGATAAAGGAGGCAAGAATATACAATGGGGAAAAGAGAATCTCTTCAATATGTGATGTTGAGAAAAATGGATAGCTACTTGCAAAAAAAATGAAACTAGACCACTTTCTTACACTACATACAAAAACAAATTTAAAATGTATTAACAGTAGACTGTAAACCATAACATTTCAAGAAGAAAATATAGGCAATAAACTTTGACACTGGCCTGTGTAATATTTTCTTGGATATCTCCCCAGGCAAGAACAATAAAAGCAAAAATATACAAGATTACAAAAAACTGCCCTGACGGGTGTGGCTCTGTTGTCTGAGCATCATCCCACACATCCAAAGGTCACTGGTTCGATTCCCAGTAGGGGTATGTATAGGAGGCAGGGCACATACCCAGGTTGTGGGTTCGATCCCCAGTAGGGGTATGTACAGGAGGCAGCCATTTGATGGCCCTCTCTCACATAGATGTTTCTCTCTCTTCCTCTCTCTCTAAAATCAATAAAAATATATTTTAAAAAAGATTACATAAAACTAACAAACAGTGAAGGAAAACATCAATAAAATGAAGTCAACTCACTGAATGGTAGAAAATATTTGCAAATGATATACTCAATAAAGGGTTAATATAAAAATATATAGGGAGCTCATAAAATTCAACATAAAAACAATCAATCCAATTAAATATGAACAGAGCATCTGAATAGACATTCTTTGAAAGAAGACATACAGATGGCCATCAGATACTTAAAAAGATACTCAACATCACTGATCACCGGGGAAATGCAAATAAAAACCACAGTGAAATATTACTTCACACCTGTCAGATTGGCGGTTATAAAAAATAAAATAAATAACAAGTATTGACAAGGAGGTGGAAAAAAAGGAACCCCGTACACTCTTGGTTAGATTGCAAACTGATGCAGCCACTATGGAAAACAGTATGATGATTCCTCAAAAAACTAAAAGTAGAACTTACATAGGATCCAGCAATTTCACTACTGAATATCTATCAGAAGAAAAAAACAACCCAATAATTTGAAAAGACATGTATACCCTTTATGTGCAGGTTTACTTATTTATTCTGAATTTTGAATTTGTCATCTGCCAAATAGGTATAATTTCTTTCTGAAAGGTTTACTGTAGAGAATAAATAATTAAAATTAGTCATGGTAGACAACTTGTAGAGTACCTGGCACAGAGCTGATGCTCAATAACAGTAGCTATTTTTAATATTGATAAATATATATGACCATACTTCTAGGTAAGATTATCCTGGTAGGTACCAAATTTCTGTGTTGCTATGAATCATAATATTAATATTACTACTATATTAATATTACCCGGGGAAGGTTTGTGTCCAAATATGCCATTGAAGAATGCAGGCATTCGAATGCTGCCACCAATATCAGAGCCCACACCAATCACTGAGCAGGCAGCTCCCAGGGTACAGCCCTCACCACCTATGGGAAATGCAAAATACTCCTTTATAATAAATAAATTAGATTACTATTTGCAAATAATGGTTATTACTATACTTGCTCATATATTGACCTTTACCAGAGATCTTTATATTTATACTGGAGGCCGGGTGCATGGATTTGTGCACTGGTGGGATCCCTCGGCCTGGCCTGCAGGGATTGGGCCGAATCCATGCACCAGGCCTCCGACATCTCCTGAGGGGTCCCAGATTGTGAGAGGGCACAGGCCAGGCCAAGTGACCCCATCAGTGCAAAAATCCATGCACCAGGCCTCTAGTATGCATATAAGATCTTTGGTTAATCTCTGCCCACCCTCCACCCTCCCTGCTTCCCTCTGAGATTCATCAGTCCGTTCCATGTTTCCATGCCTGTTCGTTGAATGTCTGCCCCCTGGTGGTCAGTAAGCATCATAGCGGTCAAACAGTCAAATGGTTCAAAGGTCGAATGGTCACTTAGGCTTTTATATAGATGGCTTTGAGTTACTTTCTAGTGTACCTTCATTAGATTTTATAAGTTGAGGAAACTGACACACTGACTGCACCTTCATTATGTTACCAAGGTCACAGAGCAAAAAACTGTCAATGTTCTCTTTGGCTCTAGCTTAAGCACCATATTTTACTAACCTACATATATGCCTTTAGGATTGATAAAAGCCATGTAAATTCTAGTCTCTAATATACTCTCTGATATTTTCCTCCTACATCACTTGTTGCTCATTCTTAATCTCCTTTGCTAGGTATGCCTCTCTTGTTAACCTTGAAAATGACAAAGCTCTATCACAGTGGTTCCCAAACTTATTTGGCCTACCGCCCCCTTTCCAGAAAAAATATTACTCAGCGCCCCCTGGAAATTAAATTTTTTAAAATTTTAATAGCAATTAAACAGAAAGATATATGTATTAATGTTTCTACCTTTTTCGTAAAATATAGTAAAGAAAGGTGTAAATTAGAAACATTGAAGTTTGAAATTATGAAACTATTTATTTAACTCAGAGTAGAAAGATAATACAAAAAAAGTTAAAACAAATGCACCTGTGGCCATCACCGCCCCCCTGGATCGCTGCAGCGCCCACCAGGGGGCGGTAGCACCCACTTTGGGAATCACTGCTCTATCATGAGCCCCAATTCATGTTCATCAACACATACACCTTGGTTTTTTTTTAATCCATTCTAATAGGTTATGGTAGACTAGATACTGTACCATGCTTATGATGATAACTCCTAAATTATTTTAAACCCAGATTACTACTCTGTCTTATCTAGGCTACTTGACAACTCCATTGGGTGTCTTACAAACATCTTAAACATAAAATGTTCAAAGTGGTATTCTTAAATCATGCTGCCCCCGTTTGTCCTTCTTCCCATTTTCTCCATCTGAATGAATGCCTGTACCATCTCTCTAGTCAGAAACCCTACTGATTTTTACTTCTCTTTTTACCTTTACACCCACCTCTCCATTACCAATCTATCATCAAGTCATGGCCGATCCAGTCTACCTTTCAGATATATCTTGTGTCCCATCTACTTTTCTCCATCTACACAAACACTAGTTGAATCCACTATCACTTATTTCCTGGACAACTAAAATAGGCTTGTAATTTCTCTATTTGCTTCAGCTTTTGTTCCCCTACATTATCTGACCTGGACAAAACTTTTTAATTTCATCACTAACTCCTCTCTGTCTTACTCACTACACTGGGTTTCTTTCAGTTCACTGAACACACTAAACATGTTCCCACCTCAGGCTTTTGCACTTTCTGTATTCTGCAATTAGGATTATTTCTGCTTGACCCACTACGCCCACATCCACTGAATGGTTAGCTGTCTCTGATCCTCTGGATTTCATCATAAAAATCACCTCCTGAGAGAGGATTTCCATGACCATATCTGCTATATTCCTGCATTTAGTGCAGTTCCTGGCATACAGCACAGTTATCAATGCTTAGTATCCTTAGAGTATTTTATCACCTTTGTCTCAGGAAGATGAACTTCTAAAGTTAAACAAGCTTTGCTAACTCACGTTT
>NW_006297836.1:956402-958535 GCF_000327345.1 Myotis davidii
AGTATGAATGTTCATTGCCTACACTGCTCTTCATCAATCTATGACAAATTCTGTAATTGCCTTTACCATAAACACCTAATTATGGCTTTCCCAGAGGTTTGTGCAATAGTATCTGTACCCCCTCCTCAGTGACTCACTAACAAATGTTATACTCACCAGAACTTCCACCTACAATATGCCGTAAATCATACGGGTTGTTGGATCGGCCATAGACCTTGTTACTGGATTCATACCACATGCACAGCTCACTACAGTTGGTTATGCCCAGAGGAATGGCACCAGCTTCCTTCAGATATGCCACTACAGTGGCATCTGTTTTGGAAATGGCATTACGACGATTCACAAGGCCAGAAGAAAAATGGTCTTGTTAAAATCAGGAATTAAGAAGTTAAGCCTTAGCTGGTTTGGCTCAGTAGATAGAGCGTTGGCCTGCGGACTAAGGGGTCTCAGGTTTGATTCCAGTCAAGGGCACATGCCCAGGTTGTGGACTCGGTCCCCAGTGTGGGTGTGCGGGAGGCAGCCAGTCGATGGTTCCCTCTCATCATTGATGTTTCTATCTCTCTCTTTCTCGCCCTTCCTCTCTGAAATCAATAAAAATATATTAAAAAAAGAAAAAGAAGTTAAAGTATTATAAAAAAATAGGAACAATTTACTGAGCACCCTCAATGAACAAACCCAGCTATTTTGGGTGATTTGCTTAGTACTGACAGGTGATATGACTTAATAGAAAGTGCACAGACTTTGGAATCAGAACTAAGTTCAATTTATATCCCTGTAGCTTACCAACTCTACAAACTTTGGGGAAGTCTTTTAACTTTTGTTAAAGTATTATAAAAAAATAGGAACAATTTACTGAGCACCCTCAATGAACAAACCCAGCTATTTTGGGTGATTTGCTTAGTACTGACAGGTGATATGACTTAATAGAAAGTGCACAGACTTTGGAATCAGAACTAAGTTCAATTTATATCCCTGTAGCTTACCAACTCTACAAACTTTGGGGAAGTCTTTTAACTTTTCTGATTCTCAATTTACATAGGAATAAATGAGATATTGAATGTAAAGTAAGTGAACATATTTAATAACTAAAAGTGATTAATATAGCTCAGCTGGTGTGGCTCAGTGGTTGAGCATAGATCTATGAACCAAGAGGTTACCAGTTCGATTCCTGGTCAGGGCACATGTCCGGGTTTTGGGCTTGATCCCCAGTATGGGGTGTGCAGGAGGCTGCCAATCGATCAATATTTCTCTCTTATCGATGTTTCTATATCTCTATCCCTCTCCCTTCCCCTCTCTCTAAAATCAATAAAATAAAATAAAAATTTAAAAAAGAACAGTACCTTGTAGCTGGAAAGCTTCTTTGACTGTCAAAGGAACCCCAAGGAAGGGCCATTTCTTTTCCAGGGTGGCATCATCTTCCACCTCCTCTGCAAGCTTTTTATCTACATCATGAGCCTCCTTCTTAGCTGCCTCAAACCTAGAAAAAATGGAACAGAGCTACATAAAGCTGTGGACCTTGATAAAGAATATACTTCTAAGAAAGGCTCCTGATGGCTAACTGAGCTCAAATTTTGAAAAACAGAGCCTAGCAGCCATTTCTACACAGGGGCCTCTCATGCAAACTGCACTTTACAGAGAAACCTGCACTGAACTACTGCCTCTGCACTAGACTGCCTTCCTGCACTGTGTTCCTGCCATCTGAGCAAGCCCTTGTGGAGAAGTTCCTGGAATCCTATTTCAACCAATAGGACGGAAGCTTTCCCTGTACATAGCTGTGCAGTTATATCCTCATCAGTATCTTCACCAATTAATCAGAGAGGCTCCATTCTGACCAATCAGGATAGTGCTTTTTTGAACCAATTAAACCATGAAGATCTGGAGTCCTTATCTGCAGAGCAAACTAGCACAATGCGCAGCAGAGCAGACGGGCATGGAGCAGAGGAGCAGAACGGAGCTGATGGGAAGAAGCAGAGCTGTGAAGCTGGAGGGGGGCATTTTTCTGCATATAGAGCTAGGTCCAAGGTAAATTCATTAGCATTTGTCAAGCAAAGTCAAATACCCCAGGGTATTACACATACCTATAGGCATCTAGACACAATTTTGGCCTTTGAGATATGAAATATATCAACACCA
>NW_006297836.1:963239-972214 GCF_000327345.1 Myotis davidii
GCCTCCTAGTGGCTAACTGGGTAAACATTTTTTAAAAACAGAGCCTAGCAGCCATGTCTACATAGGGGCCTCTCACACTGTACTTCAGGGAAAACCTGCACTGAACTGCCTTCCTGCACTGTGTTCCTGCCATCTGAGCAAGCCCTTGTGGAGAAGTTCCTGGAATCCTATTTCAACCAATAGGACGGAAGCTTTCCCTGTACATAGCTGTGCAGTTATATCCTCATCAGTATCTTCACCAATTAATCAGAGAGGCTCCATTCTGACCAATCAGGATAGTGCTTTTTGGACCAATCTAACTGGGAAGATTATAGTCAGAGTCTATTTCAATCAAAAAATCTAAATAAGCATAACCATTTATAACCATAGATTTTTCTGCATATATAGAGCTAGGTCCAAGGTAAATTCATTAGCATTTGTCAAGCAAAGTCAAATACCCCAGGGTATTACACATACCTATAGGCATCTAGACACAATTTTGGCCTTTGAGATATGAAATATGACAACCATCTCATAACAATCAGAAGATCTAGCCTGAAAATAAGTCTGACAATCCAGGATATCCAAGGCAAAGGACTGAATACATAAGTTATTGATGATATTTTTCAGTTGCTGAGTTAAGTATGTGGCTAACTACCTAAGGACTTCCTGTTTAATGGCATAATATATTTTCCTTATTGTTTTCAGTTCTTTTGAGTTGGGTTTTCTGTTATTTGCAGTGAAAAGCGTCTAAACCAGTGGTCCTCCACCTTCCTAATGCCGCGACCCTGTAATACAGTTCCTCATGTTGTGGTGATCCCCAACCATAAAATTATTTTCCTTGCTACTTTATAACTGTAATTTTGCTACTGTTACGAATCATAATGTAAATATCTGATATGCAGGATGTATTTTCATTGTTCGCGACCCACAGGTTGAGAACCGCTGGAACTAACAGAGTTGACAGGGCACTTTTAATTGGGTGGTAGGGACAGAAGCTACATTTCAGTGTCAGTGTAAATAGGAGATAAAGACTCAGAGAAAATAATTGTTGACTACATTTTGCAGAAGCTTGCTTATGTGAGAAAAATAAGAGCATTATGATAGCCAGTTAGGTACAGCAAGATATTCGTCTGAAAATATTATAATCCGCTCAGCCGTCATGGCTCACTGGTTGAGTGTCAACCTATGAATCAGGAAGTGATGGTTCAATTTCCGGTCAGGGCGCATGCCGGGGTTGCAGGCCCAATCCCCAGTGTGGGGTGCACAGGAGGCAGCCAATCAATGATTCTTTCTCATCATTGATGTTTCTATCTCTCTCTCCCTCTTCTTCCCTCTCTGAAATCAATAAAAATATATTTTTTAAAAATGAAAATATTATAATCTGGCTACTAAGAATACACAGAATCTGGCCACTTAAAGGCACTCTATTAGAGTGGTCAGGATCCAGATTTTGGAGACAGGCTTACCTGGGATGGTTATGTGACCTTCCAAGTAACAATTCCTAACTCTCCATTTCACCACCTATCCTATATAGTGAAAGCCTAATATGCAAATTGACCAAACGGCTGGCAGAACAACCGGTTGCTATGATGTGCACTGACCACCAGGGGGCAGATGTTCAATGCAGGAGCTACCCCAGCCCACAGGCCCCAGGCTAGCCAAGGCAGGTACCAGCAGGGGGCCCTGATTGCCCTGCCAGTCACCCCACAGAGGGAGGCGACCTGCAGCAGCAGTGGGGGGCGGGGTTGGTGAGCGGGCAGTGCCAGGCCGGCCAAGGAGGGTGCCAGCGGGGACCCCTCCTTGATGATCTGCTGGTCACCCCACAGATCATCCCTGATTGCTAACCAGGCCTAGGGATCCTACCTGTGCACAAATTTTGTGCACCGGGCATCTAGTAAAACAATAAGACCTACATGATTTGCCAATGCATAAAATACAGTGCCGAGCACACAGAAGTCACTCAATAAAAGGAGGCTATTGCCGAAACCGGTTTGGCTCAGTGGATAGAGCGTCGGCCTGCGGACTGAAGGGTCCCAGGTTCGATTCCGGTCAAGGGCATGTACCTGGGTTGCGGGCACATCCCCAGTGGGAGGTGTGCAGGAGGCAGCTGATCGATGTCTCTCTCTCATCGATGTTTCTGACTCTCTATCTCTCTCCCTTCCTCTCTGTAAAAAATCAATAAAATATTTTAAAAAAAAAGGAGGCTATTACTGTCATCATTACTAATATCATCAAGTTCTCCTGACAGTCAACAAAATCTGGTAGGAAAGTCAAAGGATTAGGGTTTTAGCAGACGAAGTCAAAGCCAAATTGCCCACATCACAGAATTCAGAGAATTGGCAACATAAAATTTAGGAAATAGGCTGCAAGCCTTTATATCAGAAAGAAACAATGAGAAGAACTTCAGCAGGTATTTATTCAACATGTCTTATGAGTATGATATTATCAGCACCATTTACTGGCAGCGTATTTGTTGGTGGTGAGACACGGTTCCTGGGACACTTGACACCTAGGAATTTCCCAGCCAGTTAGCACAGCGCGGTCAGATTCCTAAGTCCTATTCCTTCCAAGTCTAGAGCACAGGCCTTTCCAAAGGCCTTAAAAGCCCTGTTGTTAATGCTGCACAAACTTAAGCCACACATAATCAGCAAATGCAGAGAGCTCTAAGAGAAGGTTGTATGGGTAGAAAGGAAACTAGCTACCGTTACACATGGGCTCAGGGCCACAGGCAGCACTAAACTTCTGACACCAAAGAAAGCCCTGTAATTTTAGCCTATCTACAAGCAGGTGCCCGAGAAGAAAAGAATCCTCACCCCACCTCTGTAGAGACAGACTGAGAACACGTCCAAAGGGAGACTGCGACACCAGAATGATACATAGGCTAGACAGTGTGGCCAGTGAAAGACTTTACTGAGGTCTGAGGGGCCTTTTAAAAAAAATATGTTTTTACAATGGAATACTATGCTGCTATAAAAAGGAAGGAACTCCTACCATTGGCAACAGCATGGCTGGACCTGGAGAGCATTATGCTAAGTGAAATAAGCCAGTCAGAGAAAGATAAATAGCACATGATCTCACTCATTTGTAGATTATAATGAACAACATAAACTGATGAACACAAACAGATCCAGAGACAGAGAAGCATCGATCAGATCGTCAAACCTCAGAGGGAAGGCAGGGGAGGGTGGGGATAAGGAGGCGAGATCAACCAAAGGACTTGTGTGCATGCATATAAGCCTAACCAATGGACACAGACAACAGGGGGGTGAGGGTATGAAGCGGGGGGAGGATAGGGGAGGATAAGGACACATATGTAATACCTTAATCAAGAAAGAAAATAAATATAAAAAATAAGTTTTTATTGATTTGAGACAGAAAAAAAAGGTGAGGGAGAGAGAAACATTGATGACCGAGGCACATGGATCGGCTGCCTCCTGCATTGAGCCTGCAACCTGGGCATGTGCCCTGCCTGGCGATCAAACCAGTGACCTCTCAGTGCATGGGACATCACTCAACCAACTGAACCACACCGGCTAGAACTGAGAGGCCTTTTTAATACTATATATCCTGCCTGCTCCCAGTGGTCTCATTAGAGCAGGGTCCAGGAGAGCAAAATCCAAGGATGATTCCACCCTTATGCTCTGGTGAAAAGCTGTACAGCCACTTCACCTCTATAGCAGAAGCTATACAGACTGCCATCATCATCTGGTTTATTTGTATTCATTTTTCAGAATTTTGTTTTTACATCACTACCTCCAGAAAGCCTTCCCTGACACCTCTCCAGGCCTGGATAGGTATACCTCCTCCACCCACAGTATTCTCTTTCTTACAGAGCCTTAGCTCCACTGTGCTGTAAACAATAGCTGTTTGTATGTTTCAACCACCAGACTAGGAGTTAAAAGAGGCGAGGGCCTGTGTTTTGTTCACCTTTATACCTTCCAATACCTACCACACTGTCAGGCACATAGTAGGCATTGAACAAATGTCTGGTGGGTGAGACAATTAAGGTCACAACTAGAGGCCCAGTGCACAAAATTCATGCACTGAGAGGGGGGGGTCCCTTAGACTGGCCTGCATTCTCTCGCAGTCCAGGACCCCACGGGGGCTTGCTGCTCTTTACCGCTCTGCTTGCTCACTGCTCCTTAGTGCTGCCGCGGAGGTGAGAGGCTCCTGCCACTGCCGCTATACTCACCAGCCGTGAGCCCAGCTTCTGGCTGAGCAGCGCTACATCTGTGGGAGCGCACTGACCACCAGGAGGCAGCTCCTGCATTGGGTGTCTGCCCCCTGGAGGTCAGTGCGTGTCATAGTGACTGGTTGTTCCACAGTTCGGTCGATTTGCATATTAGGGTTTTATTATATAGGATGGCAATGCAACTCTGAATTAAGCATTCTATAGCCCCACTTTATGATGAAACTGGGAAAACTCAGGGTTGTTGGTGTGTTGTTTTTCTGCTAACTAATGCTCTCTTAGAGCCTCAATTACAGGGTGCTAGAGACTGAAAGGCAAGGAAAGAGGTGAAGGGGTTTGCTTCTTCCAGTTTGTTGGTTGTTCCTGATAATCCTGTCCCAACAACAGCCTTTCATCTAGGCCAGGGGTGGGGAACCTTTATTCTGCCACGGGCCATTTGGCTATTTATAACATCATTCAAGGGCCATACAAAATTATCAACTTAAAAATTAGCCTGCTATATTTGGTCAAACATTTCATTAATTCATCCCTAATGCCTTGGCAGGGCTAAACCAAATGATTTCACAGGCCTTATCAGATGTTCCCCACCCCTGATCTAGGCAAATCTAGTTAGTTTGAGCTTCCTATTTCTTTCCATACTCTAGAACCAGTCTCCTGTACCCCCTCTGAAGTACCAGTATCAGGCGGCTGCCCCTCAGAGGTCGGAATCATAGCTCCATGAGGTTTCCTCTTTAAGCTTCTGAGGCAGCAGCAGCTAGGCAGCACCCTCCCCTCCCCATGTGTGTCTAGGTCCTAGCTCTGCAGGAATCTTTTTTGACTTTCTTAATTCTGATAATGCCATTTTTTCCCTTTGTCCTCTCAGATCTAAGGGTGGTAGTTGTTTCCTACATTCATTATCTCTGTTTTTTCATTCCTTAAAAACCTATTTTGACAATTCTGTATATTTTTTCAGAATAGTGTGGTTCTGGACCCTGAATGAAACAAAAATGGTGAGAGCACAATGTGCTCAGGGAGCTCAGAAGCAGACTCTTCACAAAGGCTGAGATGATTCAATAAAGTGAAATTGAGACGTGAGCTGAGTTCTTGGAAAATAATTCAGCCAAATATAGAAGAGATAAGGAGAAGGGAAGAATGCCAGGCAGAAGGAACAACATATACAAAGTTAGGGAGATCAGAGAGAGAGCACAATGGGTCAGAGGACATGGAGTAGTTCAGTAGCTAGGGCAGCCATGGGCAAACTACAACCCGCGGGCTGGATCTGGCCCGTTTGAAATGAATAAAACTATTGAAAAAAAAAGACCGTACCCTTTTATGTAATGATGTTTACTTTGAATTTATATTAGTTCACACAACCACTCCATCCATGCTTTTGTTCCGGCCCTCCGGTCCAGTTTAAGAACCCATTGTGGCCCTCGAGTCAAAAAGTTTGCCCACCCCTGAGCTAGGGAATAGGATATGAAGAAACAGGAAATGCCTGGTGTCACAGAAAATAAGGAAGAACCATTAAAACTTGTTGACTAATTGAAGTAGGCAGATCTCTTTGGAAAGGAGGGGAGAAGCCAAGGGTTACACCCAGGTGTCTTGTTTGTGTGACTGGGCAGAAGAACAGGTTTGGGAGAAGTTGATAAAGTGGTAAACATTTTCTAATTAGTCTTTCAAGAGTAGAAAGAAGCTAGGAGATTTAGCCAGCAGATTTAGAGTCCATATTTTCTGCTGCTACTATATTTCGTAGCTGTGTGACATTAATCACCTAACTGCCTTGAGAGTTAGTTTAGTGTCAGGTAAACAGGGGGATAGCAATACAGTAAAACTGTGTATAATCATGAGGACAGTTCCATTTATGGAGCTCCTATTATATTAACCACCATAACAATACCAATAGTTAACACTGATTGATGTAAGGGCCAGTGCTTCATGCTTTACATATATTTTTCATTTAAAAATGTTTATCAATTTTGAGAGAGAGAAAGGAAGGGAGAGGGAGAGAAAGAGAAAAACATCGAAGAAAGAAAGAAACATCAATTGGTTGCTTCTTGCATGCACCCCGAACCCATAACCTGCCCCAACCAGGAATTGAACCTATGGGACTACTCTCAATCAACTGAGCCACATAGGCCTGGGCCATACATTTTTCATTCTGCCAATATTTTAATTACAAATACAATAGAAACAATTAACACAGTGAAGCCATTTGGGTATACTTTAAGGGAGGCAGGAAAACCACTGATGTTACACATAGAATGACTAAACTTACTAAAATTATTTCTCAATCCATCCATGGCTTCTCTCTCCAAATCTTCAATCCTTTCACAGCTACTGCCCTGCCCCACGTTCCCTACCCCCATCAGCAGCCCCTCCATTCTCCTATGTGTAGGCCCACCCATCATTTTCAATGAGGACAGAAATTTAATTCTCTCGCAGATCTTTATTAGTATCCTCACACACAAAAACAAGTTCTACAACATAAGACCTCCCTCCTTATGACTTACACTCCTTAAAATAGAAAAATAAAAGTAACAGAATTTCCTTTTCTCAAATATTTAAAGATATAGTCAACAAATGAACCGCAAATTACATTTCAAATAAAAACCCAATGCAGAATCTGGGGAAACACATATGGGATGAGGAGCTGCTAAAAGTGTTGGGAGGATGGTACCAGTGTAGAGCTGGTCCATAGAAAAAGGAAGGGGACAAGGTAAAATGGAACATACAGACACTCTGTACTTCTGTTTCTGTGAGTTTTGGCACCAGATGTCTATATATTTGGATCATGGCTCTATTACATACTACCTGTATGACACTAGGCAAGTAACTTAAATGGTCTGGGTCACACTTTTGACATTTACAACATAGCAAATGTATTTTATGAAAAAGCTTTTGAAATGATTAAATTCAAAATGTATAAAGTGCCCCAGCCAGTGTGGCTCAATGGTTGAGCATCAACCCATAAACCAGGAGGTTATGGTTTGATTCCTGGTCAGGGCACATGACGGGTTGTGGGCTCAGTCCCCAGTGGGGGGTGTCCAAGAGGCAGCAGGTCAATGATTCTCTCTCATCATTGATGTTTCTATCTTTCTTTCCCTCTCTCTTCCTTTCTGAAATCAATAAAAATATATTAATGAGTCCATTCTTTATAAAAATTACCAAAAGATGTATAAAGTAACTATAAAGCATAATCTGTTTCACGTAGCATTGTATTTCATAAAAATATTTTAAATATTTATAATTTCATAAGACTGGCTTTCATTTTATTTACATGTACAGTAACTGTCAAGTGATATTTTTCAATTTTTGTAGTAATATAAGCTTTTATTTAAAAATAATTGACTTAAGTGATGCAATTTAGTAAGTATATTAATTAACAATAGAGTTGCTATGCCAACAAGACAAAAATCTTGAAGGTGCTATACGAATAAAATCTGGAAAATGCCGCTCTAGATCATGGTATGATAAGAACTGTGCTGTGTAGGCTGCCACTGGAAAACAAATCCAAATTTTGTCCCTCTAATACTTCACAGCTCCCTGGAAGAGTTTACTTGGTAACTGAGACACAGAAATCACATATATAATATCTTGTAAAAATACCATCTACTATACTAAATCCACATTGGAATGTGTAGTAGTAATGGAGCGTTCTCTTTATTAGAGTTGCTACCAAAAACAAATTATTCCAATAAGCGCTCAATGATGCCTACCAGGTTCAGGCCTTGTTCTGGGTGATAAATATGTAAAAACCAACAAAATGTATTCTTTGTCATCAAAGATCTTAAAGTCACTGGGAGGCGAGAGGAAGCAGTCAGAAACATAAAAGCTCAACCAAGGCAAGAAGTGTTGCATTATAAGTTAGGGTAGGTCCCAGTGAGAAATCAAAGGAAGGACACAGAGGAAGAGGAGTCCAGGAAATACGCCAAAATGGCATGGCCACAGAAACAGGACAAAAACCGTGACAGAGTAAAAATGCTCACCTGTACTTGACAATTCCATTGATCAGTGGGTTCACATCCACGATTCTGTTGATATAAGCCTGAATGACATCTATGCATTTCACCTGCAAAATACAGTAATTTATTTCACAGGTGTTTATTTGAAGAACTATTTATCCATCCAACAAGCACTTTTTATTTAGGACATCTTCAATGAATTATCCAGTCCAGTCCATTGTGAGGAGGTAAAAGATGTCTACTTTGAAGCTAAAACGTCACACATATGCCAGTATTAGAAGGCTCTGAACAATGGGTAGGGTAAAAGATATAAGCTCCCCTTTAAGTAAATAGAAATTGAAGTCCAGAGATATGATGTATATATACTCAACTAGGAAATATATTTCTAGTAAATAACTAGTATAACGATAGATACCATTTTATAGCAATACCCTGAAATTTAACATTATACATCACCTTTGCAAAATCTAGGAGTTGAGGAGTGGAGACAAAGCACATTAAGGCACAGTTTCCAGATAAAATAAAGGACACCAAGTTAAATTTTAATTTCAGATGGATAGCGAATAATTTTTAAGTAGGTCCTAAATATTGCATGGGGATAATTTTACTAAAAATTATTCATTACTTACTTGAAATTAAAATTAAACTGAGTGTCCTGTATTCTATTTTGCTAAATCTGGCAACGCTAGGCAAAGGGTCTTAGTTTAGGAATATGAGGAGAGGTAAGACAAGTAAAACACCTGGGAGGGAGTTCTTAAAGATTAGCATTTATCTATTACTAGAAGCCTGGTGCACAAAATTCGTGCATGTGTGTGGGGGTGTCCCTCAGCCCAGCCTTCACCCTCTCCAATCTGGGACCCCAC